>NW_028289434.1:0-213293 GCF_059628265.1 Tinamus guttatus
CTTTCCGCTTCATCCATCCCCTAACTCCATACTAGCACCAACGGCCTCCTAAAGCGTTTCGCAGAAAAGCACCAAGGAACCTGTTTCTCACTCCAACCACAAAGCGTGCGCAGCACGAGTCTTGGCACAGCAGAACACTTCCCTTGGCATGCCCTTTGCAGCCTCACTCCAAACGGGGCTCTCCGCTTCCTCCATCCCCTAATTCCATACTGGCACCAAAGGGCTGCTAAAGCGTTTCGCAGAAAACACCAAAGAACCTGTTTCTCACTCCAACCACAAAGCGTGCGCAGCACGAGTCTTGGCACAGCAGAACACTTCCCCTGGCTTGCCCTTTGCAGCCTCACTCCAAACGGGGCTCTCCGCTTCATCCATCCCCTGACTCCATACTAGCACCAACAGGCTGCTAAAGCGTTTCGCAGAAAACACCAAGGAACCTGTTTCTCACTCCAACCACAAAGCGTGCGCAGCACGAGTCTTGGCACAGCAGAACACTTTCCTTGGCATGCCCTTTGCAGCCTCACTCCAAACGGGGCTCTCCGCTTCATCCATCCCCTAATTCCATACTAGCACCAACGCGCTGCTAAAGCGTTTCGCAGAAAACACCAAGGAACCTGTTTCTCACTCCAACCACAAAGCGCGCGCAGCACGAGTCTTGGCACAGCAGAACACTTCTCTTGGCATGCCCTTTGCAGCCTCACTCCAAACGGGGCTCTCCGCTTCATCCATCCCCTGACTCCATACTAGCACCAACGGGCTGCTAAAGCGTTTCGCAGAAAACACCAAAGAACCTGTTTCTCACTCCAACCACAAAGCGTGCGCAGCACGAGTCTTGGCACAGCAGAACACTTCCCTTGGCATGCCCTTTGCAGCCTCACTCCAAACGGGGCTCTCCGCTTCATCCATCCCCTGACTCCATACTAGCACCAACAGGCTGCTAAAGCGTTTCGCAGAAAACACCAAGGAACCTGCTTCTCACTCCAACCACAAAGCGTGCGCAGCACGAGTCTTGGCACAGCAGAACACTTCTCTTGGCATACCCTTTGCAGCCTCACTCCACACGGGGCTCTCCGCTTCATCCATCCCCTAATTCCATACTAGCACCAAGAGGCTGCTAAAGCGTTTCGCAGAAAACACCAAGGAACCTGTTTCTCACTCCAACCACAAAGCGTGCGCAGCACGAGTCTTGGCACAGCAGAACACTTCCCTTGGCATGCCCTTTGCAGCCTCACTCCAAACGGGGCTCTCCGCTTCATCCATCCCCTGACTCCATCCTAGCACCAACGCGCTGCTAAAGCGTTTCGCAGAAAGCACCAAAGAACCTGTTTCTCACTCCAACCACAAAGCGTGTGCAGCACGAGTCTTGGCACAGCAGAACACTTCCCTTGGCATGCCCTTTGCAGCCTCACTCCAAACGGGGCTCTCCGCTTCATCCATCCCCTGACTCCATACTAGCACCAACGGCCTGCTAAAGCGTTTCGCAGAAAACACCAAAGAACCTGTTTCTCACTCCAACCACAAAGCGTGCGCAGCACGAGTCTTGGCACAGCAGAACACTTCCCTTGGCATGCCCTTTGCAGCCTCACTCCAAACGGGGCTCTCCGCTTCATCCATCCCCTAACTCCATACTAGCACCAAGAGGCTGCTAAAGCGTTTCGCAGAAAACACCAAGGAACCTGTTTCTCACTCCAACCACAAAGCGTGCGCAGCACGAGTCTTGGCACAGCAGAACACTTCCCTTGGCATGCCCTTTGCAGCCTCACTCCAAACGGGGCTTTCCGCTTCATCCATCCCCTAACTCCATACTAGCACCAACGGCCTCCTAAAGCGTTTCGCAGAAAGCACCAAAGAACCTGTTTCTCACTCCAACCACAAAGCGTGCGCAGCACGAGTCTTGGCACAGCAGAACACTTCTCTTGGCATACCCTTTGCAGCCTCACTCCAAACGGGGTCTCCGCTTCATCCATCCCCTGACTCCATACTAGCACCAACGGGCTGCTAAAGCGTTTCGCAGAAAGCACCAAAGAACCTGTTTCTCACTCCAACCACAAAGCGTGCGCAGCACGAGTCTTGGCACAGCAGAACACTTCCCTTGGCATGCCCTTTGCAGCCTCACTCCAAACGGGGCTCTCCGCTTCATCCATCCCCTGACTCCATACTAGCACCAACGGCCTGCTAAAGCGTTTCGCAGAAAACACCAAAGAACCTGTTTCTCACTCCAACCACAAAGCGTGCGCAGCACGAGTCTTGGCACAGCAGAACACTTCCCTTGGCATGCCCTTTGCAGCCTCACTCCAAACGGGGCTCTCCGCTTCATCCATCCCCTAACTCCATACTAGCACCAACAGGCTCCTAAAGCGTTTCGCAGAAAGCACCAAAGAACCTGTTTCTCACTCCAACCACAAAGCGTGCGCAGCACGAGTCTTGGCACAGCAGAACACTTCCCTTGGCATGCCCTTTGCAGCCTCACTCCAAACGGGGCTCTCCGCTTCATCCATCCCTAATTCCATACTGGCACAAAAGGGCTGCTAAAGCGTTTCGCAGAAAACACCAAAGAACCTGTTTCTCACTCCAACCACAAAGCGTGCGCAGCACGAGTCTTGGCACAGCAGAACACTTCCCTTGGCATACCCTTTGCAGCCTCACTCCAAACGGGGCTCTCCGCTTCATCCATCCCCTGACTCCATACTAGCACCAACGGCCTGCTAAAGCGTTTCGCAGAAAACACCAAGGAACCTGTTTCTCACTCCAACCACAAAGCGTGTGCAGCACGAGTCTTGGCACAGCAGAACACTTCCCTTGGCATGCCCTTTGCAGCCTCACTCCAAACGGGGCTCTCCGCTTCATCCATCCCCTAACTCCATACTAGCACCAACAGGCTCCTAAAGCGTTTCGCAGAAAGCACCAAAGAACCTGTTTCTCACTCCAACCACAAAGCGTGCGCAGCACGAGTCTTGGCACAGCAGAACACTTCTCTTGGCATGCCCTTTGCAGCCTCACTCCAAACGGGGCTCTCCGCTTCATCCATCCCCTGACTCCATACTAGCACCAACGGGCTGCTAAAGCGTTTCGCAGAAAACACCAAAGAACCTGTTTCTCACTCCAACCACAAAGCGTACGCAGCACGAGTCTTGGCACAGCAGAACACTTCCCCTGGCATGCCCTTTGCAGCCTCACTCCAAACGGGGCTCTCCGCTTCATCCATCCCCTGACTCCATACTAGCACCAACAGGCTGCTAAAGCGTTTCGCAGAAAACACCAAGGAACCTGTTTCTCACTCCAACCACAAAGCGTGCGCAGCACGAGTCTTGGCACAGCAGAACACTTCCCTTGGCATGCCCTTTGCAGCCTCACTCCAAACGGGGCTCTCCGCTTCATCCATCCCCTAATTCCATACTGGCACCAAAGGGCTGCTAAAGCGTTTCGCAGAAAACACCAAAGAACCTGTTTCTCACTCCAACCACAAAGCGTGCGCAGCACGAGTCTTGGCACAGCAGAACACTTCCCCTGGCATGCCCTTTGCAGCCTCACTCCAAACGGGGCTCTCCGCTTCATCCATCCCCTGACTCCATACTAGCACCAACAGGCTGCTAAAGCGTTTCGCAGAAAACACCAAGGAACCTGTTTCTCACTCCAACCACAAAGCGTGCGCAGCACGAGTCTTGGCACAGCAGAACACTTTCCTTGGCATGCCCTTTGCAGCCTCACTCCAAACGGGGCTCTCCGCTTCATCCATCCCCTAATTCCATACTAGCACCAACGCGCTGCTAAAGCGTTTCGCAGAAAACACCAAGGAACCTGTTTCTCACTCCAACCACAAAGCGCGCGCAGCACGAGTCTTGGCACAGCAGAACACTTCTCTTGGCATGCCCTTTGCAGCCTCACTCCAAACGGGGCTCTCCGCTTCATCCATCCCCTGACTCCATACTAGCACCAACGGGCTGCTAAAGCGTTTCGCAGAAAACACCAAAGAACCTGTTTCTCACTCCAACCACAAAGCGTGCGCAGCACGAGTCTTGGCACAGCAGAACACTTCCCTTGGCATGCCCTTTGCAGCCTCACTCCAAACGGGGCTCTCCGCTTCATCCATCCCCTGACTCCATACTAGCACCAACAGGCTGCTAAAGCGTTTCGCAGAAAACACCAAGGAACCTGCTTCTCACTCCAACCACAAAGCGTGCGCAGCACGAGTCTTGGCACAGCAGAACACTTCTCTTGGCATACCCTTTGCAGCCTCACTCCACACGGGGCTCTCCGCTTCATCCATCCCCTAATTCCATACTAGCACCAAGAGGCTGCTAAAGCGTTTCGCAGAAAACACCAAGGAACCTGTTTCTCACTCCAACCACAAAGCGTGCGCAGCACGAGTCTTGGCACAGCAGAACACTTCCCTTGGCATGCCCTTTGCAGCCTCACTCCAAACGGGGCTCTCCGCTTCATCCATCCCCTGACTCCATCCTAGCACCAACGCGCTGCTAAAGCGTTTCGCAGAAAGCACCAAAGAACCTGTTTCTCACTCCAACCACAAAGCGTGTGCAGCACGAGTCTTGGCACAGCAGAACACTTCCCTTGGCATGCCCTTTGCAGCCTCACTCCAAACGGGGCTCTCCGCTTCATCCATCCCCTGACTCCATACTAGCACCAACGGCCTGCTAAAGCGTTTCGCAGAAAACACCAAAGAACCTGTTTCTCACTCCAACCACAAAGCGTGCGCAGCACGAGTCTTGGCACAGCAGAACACTTCCCTTGGCATGCCCTTTGCAGCCTCACTCCAAACGGGGCTCTCCGCTTCATCCATCCCCTAACTCCATACTAGCACCAAGAGGCTGCTAAAGCGTTTCGCAGAAAACACCAAGGAACCTGTTTCTCACTCCAACCACAAAGCGTGCGCAGCACGAGTCTTGGCACAGCAGAACACTTCCCTTGGCATGCCCTTTGCAGCCTCACTCCAAACGGGGCTTTCCGCTTCATCCATCCCCTAACTCCATACTAGCACCAACGGCCTCCTAAAGCGTTTCGCAGAAAGCACCAAAGAACCTGTTTCTCACTCCAACCACAAAGCGTGCGCAGCACGAGTCTTGGCACAGCAGAACACTTCTCTTGGCATACCCTTTGCAGCCTCACTCCAAACGGGGTCTCCGCTTCATCCATCCCCTGACTCCATACTAGCACCAACGGGCTGCTAAAGCGTTTCGCAGAAAGCACCAAAGAACCTGTTTCTCACTCCAACCACAAAGCGTGCGCAGCACGAGTCTTGGCACAGCAGAACACTTCCCTTGGCATGCCCTTTGCAGCCTCACTCCAAACGGGGCTCTCCGCTTCATCCATCCCCTGACTCCATACTAGCACCAACGGCCTGCTAAAGCGTTTCGCAGAAAACACCAAAGAACCTGTTTCTCACTCCAACCACAAAGCGTGCGCAGCACGAGTCTTGGCACAGCAGAACACTTCCCTTGGCATGCCCTTTGCAGCCTCACTCCAAACGGGGCTCTCCGCTTCATCCATCCCCTGACTCCATACTAGCACCAACGGCCTGCTAAAGCGTTTCGCAGAAAACACCAAGGAACCTGCTTCTCACTCCAACCACAAAGCGTGCGCAGCACGAGTCTTGGCACAGCAGAACACTTCTCTTGGCATACCCTTTGCAGCCTCACTCCACACGGGGCTCTCCGCTTCATCCATCCCCTAATTCCATACTAGCACCAACGCGCTGCTAAAGCGTTTCGCAGAAAACACCAAAGAACCTGTTTCTCACTCCAACCACAAAGCGTGCGCAGCACGAGTCTTGGCACAGCAGAACACTTCCCTTGGCATGCCCTTTGCAGCCTCACTCCAAACGGGGCTCTCCGCTTCATCCATCCCCTAACTCCATACTAGCACCAAGAGACTGCTAAAGCGTTTCGCAGAAAACACCAAGGAACCTGTTTCTCACTCCAACCACAAAGCGTGCGCAGCACGAGTCTTGGCACAGCAGAACACTTCCCTTGGCATGCCCTTTGCAGCCTCACTCCAAACGGGGCTCTCCGCTTCATCCATCCCCTAATTCCATACTGGCACCAACGGGCTGCTAAAGCGTTTCGCAGAAAACACCAAAGAACCTGTTTCTCACTCCAACCACAAAGCGTGCGCAGCACGAGTCTTGGCACAGCAGAACACTTCCCTTGGCATGCCCTTTGCAGCCTCACTCCAAACGGGGCTCTCCGCTTCATCCATCCCCTGACTCCATACTAGCACGAACAGGCTCCTAAAGCGTTTCGCAGAAAGCACCAAAGAACCTGTTTCTCACTCCAACCACAAAGCGTGCGCAGCACGAGTCTTGGCACAGCAGAACACTTCTCTTGGCATACCCTTTGCAGCCTCACTCCACACGGGGCTCTCCGCTTCATCCATCCCCTAATTCCATACTAGCACCAAGAGGCTGCTAAAGCGTTTCGCAGAAAGCACCAAAGAACCTGTTTCTCACTCCAACCACAAAGCGTGTGCAGCACGAGTCTTGGCACAGCAGAACACTTCCCTTGGCATGCCCTTTGCAGCCTCACTCCAAACGGGGCTCTCCGCTTCATCCATCCCCTGACTCCATACTAGCACCAACGGCCTGCTAAAGCGTTTCGCAGAAAACACCAAAGAACCTGTTTCTCACTCCAACCACAAAGCGTGCGCAGCACGAGTCTTGGCACAGCAGAACACTTCCCTTGGCATGCCCTTTGCAGCCTCACTCCAAACGGGGCGCTCCGCTTCATCCATCCCCTAACTCCATACTAGCACCAAGAGGCTGCTAAAGCGTTTCGCAGAAAACACCAAGGAACCTGTTTCTCACTCCAACCACAAAGCGTGCGCAGCACGAGTCTTGGCACAGCAGAACACTTCCCTTGGCATGCCCTTTGCAGCCTCACTCCAAACGGGGCTTTCCGCTTCATCCATCCCCTAACTCCATACTAGCACCAACGGCCTCCTAAAGCGTTTCGCAGAAAGCACCAAAGAACCTGTTTCTCACTCCAACCACAAAGCGTGCGCAGCACGAGTCTTGGCACAGCAGAACACTTCTCTTGGCATACCCTTTGCAGCCTCACTCCAAACGGGGTCTCCGCTTCATCCATCCCCTGACTCCATACTAGCACCAAAGCGCTGCTAAAGCGTTTCGCGGAAAGCACCAAAGAACCTGTTTCTAACTCCAACCACAAAGCGTGCGCAGCACGAGTCTTGGCACAGCAGAACACTTCCCTTGGCATGCCCTTTGCAGCCTCACTCCAAACGGGGCTCTCCGCTTCATCCATCCCCTGACTCCATACTAGCACCAACGGCCTGCTAAAGCGTTTCGCAGAAAACACCAAAGAACCTGTTTCTCACTCCAACCACAAAGCGTGCGCAGCACGAGTCTTGGCACAGCAGAACACTTCCCTTGGCATGCCCTTTGCAGCCTCACTCCAAACGGGGCTCTCCGCTTCATCCATCCCCTAACTCCATACTAGCACCAACAGGCTCCTAAAGCGTTTCGCAGAAAGCACCAAAGAACCTGTTTCTCACTCCAACCACAAAGCGTGCGCAGCACGAGTCTTGGCACAGCAGAACACTTCCCTTGGCATGCCCTTTGCAGCCTCACTCCAAACGGGGCTCTCCGCTTCATCCATCCCTAATTCCATACTGGCACAAAAGGGCTGCTAAAGCGTTTCGCAGAAAACACCAAAGAACCTGTTTCTCACTCCAACCACAAAGCGTGCGCAGCACGAGTCTTGGCACAACAGAACACTTCCCTTGGCATGCCCTTTGCAGCCTCACTCCAAACGGGGCTCTCCGCTTCATCCATCCCCTGACTCCATACTAGCACCAACGGCCTGCTAAAGCGTTTCGCAGAAAACACCAAGGAACCTGTTTCTCACTCCAACCACAAAGCGTGCGCAGCACGAGTCTTGGCACAGCAGAACACTTCCCTTGGCATGCCCTTTGCAGCCTCACTCCAAACGGGGCTCTCCGCTTCATCCATCCCCTGACTCCATACTAGCACCAACAGGCTGCTAAAGCGTTTCGCAGAAAACACCAAGGAACCTGTTTCTCACTCCAACCACAAAGCGTGCGCAGCACGAGTCTTGGCACAGCAGAACACTTCCCTTGGCATGCCCTTTGCAGCCTCACTCCAAACGGGGCTCTCCGCTTCCTCCATCCCCTAATTCCATACTGGCACCAAAGGGCTGCTAAAGCGTTTCGCAGAAAACACCAAAGAACCTGTTTCTCACTCCAACCACAAAGCGTGCGCAGCACGAGTCTTGGCACAGCAGAACACTTCCCCTGGCATGCCCTTTGCAGCCTCACTCCAAACGGGGCTCTCCGCTTCATCCATCCCCTAATTCCATACTAGCACCAACGTGCTGCTAAAGCGTTTCGCAGAAAACACCAAGGAACCTGTTTCTCACTCCAACCACAAAGCGCGCGCAGCACGAGTCTTGGCACAGCAGAACACTTCTCTTGGCATGCCCTTTGCAGCCTCACTCCAAACGGGGCTCTCCGCTTCATCCATCCCCTGACTCCATACTAGCACCAACGGGCTGCTAAAGCGTTTCGCAGAAAACACCAAAGAACCTGTTTCTCACTCCAACCACAAAGCGTGCGCAGCACGAGTCTTGGCACAGCAGAACACTTCCCTTGGCATGCCCTTTGCAGCCTCACTCCAAACGGGGCTCTCCGCTTCATCCATCCCCTGACTCCATACTAGCACCAAGAGGCTGCTAAAGCGTTTCGCAGAAAACACCAAGGAACCTGCTTCTCACTCCAACCACAAAGCGTGCGCAGCACGAGTCTTGGCACAGCAGAACACTTCTCTTGGCATACCCTTTGCAGCCTCACTCCACACGGGGCTCTCCGCTTCATCCATCCCCTAATTCCATACTAGCACCAAGAGGCTGCTAAAGCGTTTCGCAGAAAACACCAAGGAACCTGTTTCTCACTCCAACCACAAAGCGTGCGCAGCACGAGTCTTGGCACAGCAGAACACTTCCCTTGGCATGCCCTTTGCAGCCTCACTCCAAACGGGGCTCTCCGCTTCATCCATCCCCTGACTCCATACTAGCACCAACGCGCTGCTAAAGCGTTTCGCAGAAAGCACCAAAGAACCTGTTTCTCACTCCAACCACAAAGCGTGTGCAGCACGAGTCTTGGCACAGCAGAACACTTCCCTTGGCATGCCCTTTGCAGCCTCACTCCAAACGGGGCTCTCCGCTTCATCCATCCCCTGACTCCATACTAGCACCAACGGCCTGCTAAAGCGTTTCGCAGAAAACACCAAAGAACCTGTTTCTCACTCCAACCACAAAGCGTGCGCAGCACGAGTCTTGGCACAGCAGAACACTTCCCTTGGCATGCCCTTTGCAGCCTCACTCCAAACGGGGCTCTCCGCTTCATCCATCCCCTAACTCCATACTAGCACCAAGAGGCTGCTAAAGCGTTTCGCAGAAAACACCAAGGAACCTGTTTCTCACTCCAACCACAAAGCGTGCGCAGCACGAGTCTTGGCACAGCAGAACACTTCCCTTGGCATGCCCTTTGCAGCCTCACTCCAAACGGGGCTTTCCGCTTCATCCATCCCCTAACTCCATACTAGCACCAACGGCCTCCTAAAGCGTTTCGCAGAAAGCACCAAAGAACCTGTTTCTCACTCCAACCACAAAGCGTGCGCAGCACGAGTCTTGGCACAGCAGAACACTTCTCTTGGCATACCCTTTGCAGCCTCACTCCAAACGGGGTCTCCGCTTCATCCATCCCCTGACTCCATACTAGCACCAACGCGCTGCTAAAGCGTTTCGCAGAAAGCACCAAAGAACCTGTTTCTCACTCCAACCACAAAGCGTGCGCAGCACGAGTCTTGGCACAGCAGAACACTTCCCTTGGCATGCCCTTTGCAGCCTCACTCCAAACGGGGCTCTCCGCTTCATCCATCCCCTGACTCCATACTAGCACCAACGGCCTGCTAAAGCGTTTCGCAGAAAACACCAAAGAACCTGTTTCTCACTCCAACCACAAAGCGTGCGCAGCACGAGTCTTGGCACAGCAGAACACTTCCCTTGGCATGCCCTTTGCAGCCTCACTCCAAACGGGGCTCTCCGCTTCATCCATCCCCTAACTCCATACTAGCACCAACAGGCTCCTAAAGCGTTTCGCAGAAAGCACCAAAGAACCTGTTTCTCACTCCAACCACAAAGCGTGCGCAGCACGAGTCTTGGCACAGCAGAACACTTCCCTTGGCATGCCCTTTGCAGCCTCACTCCAAACGGGGCTCTCCGCTTCATCCATCCCTAATTCCATACTGGCACAAAAGGGCTGCTAAAGCGTTTCGCAGAAAACACCAAGGAACCTGTTTCTCACTCCAACCACAAAGCGTGCGCAGCACGAGTCTTGGCACAGCAGAACACTTCCCTTGGCATGCCCTTTGCAGCCTCACTCCAAACGGGGCTTTCCGCTTCATCCATCCCCTAACTCCATACTAGCACCAACGGTCTGCTAAAGCGTTTCGCAGAAAACACCAAAGAACCTGTTTCTCACTCCAACCACAAAGCGTGCGCAGCACGAGTCTTGGCACAGCAGAACACTTCCCTTGGCATGCCCTTTGCAGCCTCACTCCAAACGGGGCTCTCCGCTTCATCCATCCCCTGACTCCATACTAGCACCAACGGGCTGCTAAAGCGTTTCGCAGAAAACACCAAGGTACCTGTTTCTCACTCCAACCACAAAGCGTGCGCAGCACGAGTCTTGGCACAGCAGAACACTTCCCTTGGCATGCCCTTTGCAGCCTCACTCCAAACGGGGCTCTACGCTTCATCCATCCCCTAACTCCATACTAGCACCAAGAGGCTGCTAAAGCGTTTCGCAGAAAACACCAAGGAACCTGTTTCTCACTCCAACCACAAAGCGTGCGCAGCACGAGTCTTGGCACAGCAGAACACTTCCCTTGGCATGCCCTTTGCAGCCTCACTCCAAACGGGGCTCTCCGCTTCATCCATCCCCTAACTCCATACTGGCACCAACGGGCTGCTAAAGCGTTTCGCAGAAAACACCAAAGAACCTGTTTCTCACTCCAACCACAAAGCGTGCGCAGCACGAGTCTTGGCACAGCAGAACACTTCCCTTGGCATGCCCTTTGCAGCCTCACTCCAAACGGGGCTCTCCGCTTCATCCATCCCCTAACTCCATACTAGCACCAACGGCCTGCTAAAGCGTTTCGCAGAAAACACCAAAGAACCTGTTTCTCACTCCAACCACAAAGCGTGCGCAGCACGAGTCTTGGCACAGCAGAACACTTCCCTTGGCATGCCCTTTGCAGCCTCACTCCAAACGGGGCTCTCCGCTTCATCCATCCCCTGACTCCATACTAGCACCAACGGGCTGCTAAAGCGTTTCGCAGAAAACACCAAGGTACCTGTTTCTCACTCCAACCACAAAGCGCGCGCAGCACGAGTCTTGGCACAGCAGAACACTTCCCTTGGCATGCCCTTTGCAGCCTCACTCCAAACGGGGCTCTACGCTTCATCCATCCCCTAACTCCATACTAGCACAAAGAGGCTGCTAAAGCGTTTCGCAGAAAACACCAAGGAACCTGTTTCTCACTCCAACCACAAAGCGTGCGCAGCACGAGTCTTGGCACAGCAGAACACTTCCCTTGGCATGCCCTTTGCAGCCTCACTCCAAACGGGGCTCTCCGCTTCATCCATCCCCTGACTCCATACTAGCACCAACGCGCTGCTAAAGCGTTTCGCAGAAAACACCAAAGAACCTGTTTCTCACTCCAACCACAAAGCGTGCGCAGCACGAGTCTTGGCACAGCAGAACACTTTCCTTGGCATGTCCTTTGCAGCCTCACTCCAAACGGGGCTCTCCGCTTCATCCATCCCCTGACTCCATACTAGCACCAACGCGCTGCTAAAGCGTTTCGCAGAAAACACCAAAGAACCTGTTTCTCACTCCAACCACAAAGCGTGCGCAGCACGAGTCTTGGCACAGCAGAACACTTCCCTTGGCATGCCCTTTGCAGCCTCACTCCAAACGGGGCTCTCCGCTTCATCCATCCCCTAATTCCATACTAGCACCAACGGGCTGCTAAAGCGTTTCGCAGAAAACACCAAAGAACCTGTTTCTCACTCCAACCACAAGGCGTACGCAGCACGAGTCTTGGCACAGCAGAACACTTCCCCTGGCATGCCCTTTGCAGCCTCACTCCAAACGGGGCTCTCCGCTTCATCCATCCCCTGACTCCATACTAGCACCAACGGACTCCTAAAGCGTTTCGCAGAAAGCACCAAAGAACCAGTTTCTCACTCCAACCACAAAGCGTGCGCAGCACGAGTCTTGGCACAGCAGAACACTTCCCTTGGCATGCCCTTTGCAGCCTCACTCCAAACGGGGCTCTCCGCTTCATCCATCCCCTGACTCCATACTAGAACCAACGGGCTGCTAAAGCGTTTCGCAGAAAACACCAAAGAACCTGTTTCTCACTCCAACCACAAAGCGTGCGCAGCACGAGTCTTGGCACAGCAGAACACTTCCCTTGGCATGCCCTTTGCAGCCTCACTCCAAACGGGGCTTTCCGCTTCATCCATCCCCTAACTCCATACTAGCACCAACGGCCTGCTAAAGCGTTTCGCAGAAAACACCAAAGAACCTGTTTCTCACTCCAACCACAAAGCGTGCGCAGCACGAGTCTTGGCACAGCAGAACACTTCCCTTGGCATGCCCTTTGCAGCCTCACTCCAAACGGGGCTCTCCGCTTCATCCATCCCCTGACTCCATACTAGCACCAACGCGCTGCTAAAGCGTTTCGCAGAAAACACCAAGGTACCTGTTTCTCACTCCAACCACAAAGCGTGCGCAGCACGAGTCTTGGCACAGCAGAACACTTCCCTTGGCATGCCCTTTGCAGCCTCACTCCAAACGGGGCTCTACGCTTCATCCATCCCCTAACTCCATACTAGCACCAAGAGGCTGCTAAAGCGTTTCGCAGAAAACACCAAGGAACCTGTTTCTCACTCCAACCACAAAGCGTGCGCAGCACGAGTCTTGGCACAGCAGAACACTTCCCTTGGCATGCCCTTTGCAGCCTCACTCCAAACGGGGCTCTCCGCTTCATCCATCCCCTAACTCCATACTGGCACCTACGGGCTCCTAAAGCGTTTCGCAGAAAGCACCAAAGAACCTGTTTCTCACTCCAACCACAAAGCGTGCGCAGCACGAGTCTTGGCACAGCAGAACACTTCTCTTGGCATACCCTTTGCAGCCTCACTCCAAACGGGGCTCTCCGCTTCATCCATCCCCTGACTCCATACTAGCACCAACGCGCTGCTAAAGCGTTTCGCAGAAAACACCAAAGAACCTGTTTCTCACTCCAACCACAAAGCGTGCGCAGCACGAGTCTTGGCACAGCAGAACACTTCCCCTGGCATGCCCTTTGCAGCCTCACTCCAAACGGGGCTCTCCGCTTCATCCATCCCCTGACTCCATACTAGCACCAAGAGGCTGCTAAAGCGTTTCGCAGAAAACACCAAGGAACCTGTTTCTCACTCCAACCACAAAGCGTGCGCAGCACGAGTCTTGGCACAGCAGAACACTTCTCTTGGCATGCCCTTTGCAGCCTCACTCCAAACGGGGCTCTCCGCTTCATCCATCCCCTAATTCCATACTGGCACCAACGCGCTGCTAAAGCGTTTCGCAGAAAACACCAAGGAACCTGTTTCTCACTCCAACCACAAAGCGCGCGCAGCACGAGTCTTGGCACAGCAGAACACTTCCCTTGGCATGCGCTTTGTAGCCTCACTCCAAACGGGGCTCTCCGCTTCATCCATCCCCTGACTCCATACTAGCACCAAGAGGCTGCTAAAGCGTTTCGCAGAAAACACCAAGGAACCTGTTTCTCACTCCAACCACAAAGCGTGCGCAGCACGAGTCTTGGCACAGCAGAACACTTCCCTTGGCATGCCCTTTGCAGCCCCACTCCAAACGGGGCTTTCCGCTTCATCCATCCCCTAACTCCATACTAGCACCAACGGGCTGCTAAAGCGTTTCGCAGAAAACACCAAGGAACCTGTTTCTCACTCCAACCACAAAGCGTGCGCAGCACGAGTCTTGGCACAGCAGAACACTTTCCTTGGCATGCCCTTTGCAGCCTCACTCCAAACGGGGCTCTCCGCTTCATCCATCCCCTAATTCCATACTAGCACCAACGCGCTGCTAAAGCGTTTCGCAGAAAACACCAAGGAACCTGTTTCTCACTCCAACCACAAAGCGTGCGCAGCACGAGTCTTGGCACAGCAGAACACTTCCCTTGGCATGCCCTTTGGAGCCTCACTCCAAACGGGGCTCTCCGCTTCATCCATCCCCTGACTCCATACTAGCACCAACGCGCTGCTAAAGCGTTTCGCAGAAAACACCAAAGAACCTGTTTCTCACTCCAACCACAAAGCGTGCGCAGCACGAGTCTTGGCACAGCAGAACACTTCCCTTGGCATGCCCTTTGCAGCCTCACTCCAAACGGGGCTCTCCGCTTCATCCATCCCCTGACTCCATACTAGAACCAACGGGCTGCTAAAGCGTTTCGCAGAAAACACCAAAGAACCTGTTTCTCACTCCAACCACAAAGCGTGCGCAGCACGAGTCTTGGCACAGCAGAACACTTCCCTTGGCATGCCCTTTGCAGCCTCACTCCAAACGGGGCTTTCCGCTTCATCCATCCCCTGACTCCATACTAGCACCAACGGCCTGCTAAAGCGTTTCGCAGAAAACACCAACGAACCTGTTTCTCACTCCAACCACAAAGCGTGCGCAGCACGAGTCTTGGCACAGCAGAACACTTCCCTTGGCATGCCCTTTGCAGCCCCACTCCAAACGGGGCTTTCCGCTTCATCCATCCCCTAACTCCATAGTAGCACCAACGGGCTGCTAAAGCGTTTCGCAGAAAACACCAAAGAACCTGTTTCTCACTCCAACCACAAAGCGTGCGCAGCACGAGTCTTGGCACAGCAGAACACTTCCCCTGGCATGCCCTTTGCAGCCCCACTCCAAACGGGGCTCTCCGCTTCATCCATCCCCTGACTCCATACTAGCACCAAGAGGCTGCTAAAGCGTTTCGCAGAAAACACCAAGGAACCTGTTTCTCACTCCAACCACAAAGCGTGCGCAGCACGAGTCTTGGCACAGCAGAACACTTTCCTTGGCATGCCCTTTGCAGCCTCACTCCAAACGGGGCTCTCCGCTTCATCCATCCCCTAATTCCATACTAGCACCAACGCGCTGCTAAAGCGTTTCGCAGAAAACACCAAGGAACCTGTTTCTCACTCCAACCACAAAGCGTGCGCAGCACGAGTCTTGGCACAGCAGAACACTTCCCTTGGCATGCCCTTTGCAGCCTCACTCCAAACGGGGCTCTCCGCTTCATCCATCCCCTGACTCCATACTAGCACCAACGCGCTGCTAAAGCGTTTCGCAGAAAACACCAAAGAACCTGTTTCTCACTCCAACCACAAAGCGTGCGCAGCACGAGTCTTGGCACAGCAGAACACTTCCCTTGGCATGCCCTTTGCAGCCTCACTCCAAACGGGGCTCTCCGCTTCATCCATCCCCTGACTCCATACTAGCACCAACGGGCTGCTAAAGCGTTTCGCAGAAAACACCAAGGTACCTGTTTCTCACTCCAACCACAAAGCGTGCGCAGCACGAGTCTTGGCACAGCAGAACACTTCCCTTGGCATGCCCTTTGCAGCCTCACTCCAAACGGGGCTTTCCGCTTCATCCATCCCCTGACTCCATACTAGCACCAACGGCCTGCTAAAGCGTTTCGCAGAAAACACCAAAGAACCTGTTTCTCACTCCAACCACAAAGCGTGCGCAGCACGAGTCTTGGCACAGCAGAACACTTCCCTTGGCATGCCCTTTGCAGCCTCACTCCAAACGGGGCTCTCCGCTTCATCCATCCCCTGACTCCATACTAGCACCAACGGGCTGCTAAAGCGTTTCGCAGAAAACACCAAGGTACCTGTTTCTCACTCCAACCACAAAGCGTGCGCAGCACGAGTCTTGGCACAGCAGAACACTTCCCTTGGCATGCCCTTTGCAGCCTCACTCCAAACGGGGCTCTCCGCTTCATCCATCCCCTGACTCCATACTAGAACCAACGGGCTGCTAAAGCGTTTCGCAGAAAACACCAAAGAACCTGTTTCTCACTCCAACCACAAAGCGTGCGCAGCACGAGTCTTGGCACAGCAGAACACTTCCCTTGGCATGCCCTTTGCAGCCTCACTCCAAACGGGGCTTTCCGCTTCATCCATCCCCTAACTCCATAGTAGCACCAAAGGGCTGCTAAAGCGTTTCGCAGAAAACACCAAAGAACCTGTTTCTCACTCCAACCACAAAGTGTGCGCAGCACGAGTCTTGGCACAGCAGAACACTTCCCCTGGCATGCCCTTTGCAGCCCCACTCCAAACGGGGCTCTCGGCTTCATCCATCCCCTAATTCCATACTGGCACCAACGGGCTGCTAAAGCGTTTCGCAGAAAACACCAAGGAACCTGTTTCTCACTCCAAGCACAAAGCGTGCGCAGCACGAGTCTTGGCACAGCAGAACACTTCCCTTGGCATGCCCTTTGCAGCCTCACTCCAAACGGGGCTCTCCGCTTCATCCATCCCCTAATTCCATACTAGCACCAACGCGCTGCTAAAGCGTTTCGCAGAAAACACCAAAGAACCTGTTTCTCACTCCAACCACAAAGCGTGCGCAGCACGAGTCTTGGCACAGCAGAACACTTCCCTTGGCATGCGCTTTGTAGCCTCACTCCAAACGGGGCTCTCCGCTTCATCCATCCCCTGACTCCATACTAGCACCAACGCGCTGCTAAAGCGTTTCGCAGAAAACACCAAAGAACCTGTTTCTCACTCCAACCACAAAGCGTGCGCAGCACGAGTCTTGGCACAGCAGAACACTTCCCTTGGCATGCCCTTTGCAGCCTCACTCCAAACGGGGCTCTCCGCTTCATCCATCCCCTGACTCCATACTAGAACCAACTGGCTGCTAAAGCGTTTCGCAGAAAACACCAAAGAACCTGTTTCTCACTCCAACCACAAAGCGTGCGCAGCACGAGTCTTGGCACAGCAGAACACTTCCCTTGGCATGCCCTTTGCAGCCTCACTCCAAACGGGGCTCTCCGCTTCATCCATCCCCTAACTCCATACTAGCACCAACGGCCTGCTAAACCGTTTCGCAGAAAACACCAAAGAACCTGTTTCTCACTCCAACCACAAAGCGTGCGCAGCACGAGTCTTGGCACAGCAGAACACTTCCCTTGGCATGCCCTTTGCAGCCTCACTCCAAACGGGGCTCTCCGCTTCATCCATCCCCTGACTCCATACTAGCACCAACGGGCTGCTAAAGCGTTTCGCAGAAAACACCAAGGAACCTGTTTCTCACTCCAACCACAAAGCGTGCGCAGCACGAGTCTTGGCACAGCAGAACACTTCCCTTGGCATGCCCTTTGCAGCCTCACTCCAAACGGGGCTCTCCGCTTCATCCATCCCCTAACTCCATACTAGCACCAAGAGGCTGCTAAAGCGTTTCGCAGAAAACACCAAGGAACCTGTTTCTCACTCCAACCACAAAGCGTGCGCAGCACGAGTCTTGGCACAGCAGAACACTTCCCTTGGCATGCCCTTTGCAGCCTCACTCCAAACGGGGCTTTCCGCTTCATCCATCCCCTAACTCCATACTAGCACCAACGGGCTGCTAAAGCGTTTCGCAGAAAACACCAAAGAACCTGTTTCTCACTCCAACCACAAAGCGTGCGCAGCACGAGTCTTGGCACAGCAGAACACTTCCCTTGGCATGCCCTTTGCAGCCTCACTCCAAACGGGGCTCTCCGCTTCATCCATCCCCTGACTCCATACTAGCACCAACGGGCTGCTAAAGCGTTTCGCAGAAAACACCAAGGTACCTGTTTCTCACTCCAACCACAAAGCGTGCGCAGCACGAGTCTTGGCACAGCAGAACACTTCCCTTGGCATGCCCTTTGCAGCCTCACTCCAAACGGGGCTCTCCGCTTCATCCATCCCCTAATTCCATACTAGCACCAACGGGCTGCTAAAGCGTTTCGCAGAAAACACCAAAGAACCTGTTTCTCACTCCAACCACAAAGCGTACGCAGCACGAGTCTTGGCACAGCAGAACACTTCCCCTGGCATGCCCTTTGCAGCCTCACTCCAAACGGGGCTCTCCGCTTCATCCATCCCCTGACTCCGTACTAGCACCAACGGACTCCTAAAGCGTTTCGCAGAAAGCACCAAAGAACCTGTTTCTCACTCCAACCACAAAGCGTGCGCAGCACGAGTCTTGGCACAGCAGAACACTTCCCTTGGCATGCCCTTTGCAGCCTCACTCCAAACGGGGCTCTCCGCTTCATCCATCCCCTGACTCCATACTAGAACCAACGGCCTGCTAAAGCGTTTCGCAGAAAACACCAAAGAACCTGTTTCTCACTCCAACCACAAAGCGTGCGCAGCACGAGTCTTGGCACAGCAGAACACTTCCCTTGGCATGCCCTTTGCAGCCTCACTCCAAACGGGGCTTTCCGCTTCATCCATCCCCTAACTCCATACTAGCACCAACTGTCTGCTAAAGCGTTTCGCAGAAAACACCAAAGAACCTGTTTCTCACTCCAACCACAAAGCGTGCGCAGCACGAGTCTTGGCACAGCAGAACACTTCCCTTGGCATGCCCTTTGCAGCCTCACTCCAAACGGGGCTCTCCGCTTCATCCATCCCCTAACTCCATACTAGCACCAAGAGGCTGCTAAAGCGTTTCGCAGAAAACACCAAGGAACCTGTTTCTCACTCCAACCACAAAGCGTGCGCAGCACGAGTCTTGGCACAGCAGAACACTTCCCTTGGCATGCCCTTTGCAGCCTCACTCCAAACGGGGCTCTCCGCTTCATCCATCCCCTAACTCCATACTGGCACCTACGGGCTCCTAAAGCGTTTCGCAGAAAGCACCAAAGAACCTGTTTCTCACTCCAACCACAAAGCGTGCGCAGCACGAGTCTTGGCACAGCAGAACACTTCTCTTGGCATACCCTTTGCAGCCTCACTCCAAACGGGGCTCTCCGCTTCATCCATCCCCTGACTCCATACTAGCACCAACGCGCTGCTAAAGCGTTTCGCAGAAAACACCAAAGAACCTGTTTCTCACTCCAACCACAAAGCGTGCGCAGCACGAGTCTTGGCACAGCAGAACACTTTGCTTGGCATGCCCTTTGCAGCCTCACTCCAAACGGGGCTCTCCGCTTCATCCATCCCCTAATTCCATACTAGCACCAACGCGCTGCTAAAGCGTTTCGCAGAAAACACCAAGGAACCTGTTTCTCACTCCAACCACAAAGCGTGCGCAGCACGAGTCTTGGCACAGCAGAACACTTCCCTTGGCATGCCCTTTGCAGCCTCACTCCAAACGGGGCTCTCCGCTTCATCCATCCCCTAACTCCATACTGGCACCTACGGGCTCCTAAAGCGTTTCGCAGAAAGCACCAAAGAACCTGTTTCTCACTCCAACCACAAAGCGTGCGCAGCACGAGTCTTGGCACAGCAGAACACTTCTCTTGGCATACCCTTTGCAGCCTCACTCCAAACGGGGCTCTCCGCTTCATCCATCCCCTGACTCCATACTAGCACCAACGCGCTGCTAAAGCGTTTCGCAGAAAACACCAAAGAACCTGTTTCTCACTCCAACCACAAAGCGTGCGCAGCACGAGTCTTGGCACAGCAGAACACTTCCCCTGGCATGCCCTTTGCAGCCTCACTCCAAACGGGGCTCTCCGCTTCATCCATCCCCTGACTCCATACTAGCACCAAGAGGCTGCTAAAGCGTTTCGCAGAAAACACCAAGGAACCTGTTTCTCACTCCAACCACAAAGCGTGCGCAGCACGAGTCTTGGCACAGCAGAACACTTCCCCTGGCATGCCCTTTGCAGCCTCACTCCAAACGGGGCTTTCCGCTTCATCTATCCCTTGACTCCATACTAGCACCAACGGCCTGCTAAAGCGTTTCGCAGAAAACACCAAGGAACCTGTTTCTCACTCCAACCACAAAGCGTGCGCAGCACGAGTCTTGGCACAGCAGAACACTTCCCTTGGCATGCCCTTTGCAGCCTCACTCCAAACGGGGCTCTCCGCTTCATCCATCCCCTAACTCCATACTAGCACCAACAGGCTCCTAAAGCGTTTCGCAGAAAACACCAAAGAACCTGTTTCTCACTCCAACCACAAAGCGTGCGCAGCACGAGTCTTGGCACAGCAGAACACTTCCCTTGGCATGCCCTTTGCAGCCTCACTCCAAACGGGGCTCTCGGCTTCATCCATCCCCTGACTCCATACTAGCACCAACAGGCTCCTAAAGCGTTTCGCAGAAAGCACCAAAGAACCTGTTTCTCACTCCAACCACAAAGCGTGCGCAGCACGAGTCTTGGCACAGCAGAACACTTCTCTTGGCATACCCTTTGCAGCCTCACTCCAAACGGGGCTCTCCGCTTCATCCATCCCCTAATTCCATACTAGCACCAATGGGCTGCTAAAGCGTTTCGCAGAAAACACCAACGAACCTGTTTCTCACTCCAACCACAAAGCGTGCGCAGCACGAGTCTTGGCACAGCAGAACACTTTCCTTGGCATGCCTTTTGCAGCCTCACTCCAAACGGGGCTCTCCGCTTCATCCATCCCCTAATTCCATACTGGCACCAACGGGCTGCTAAAGCGTTTCGCAGAAAACACCAAAGAACCTGTTTCTCACTCCAACCACAAAGCGTGCGCAGCACGAGTCTTGGCACAGCAGAACACTTCCCCTATCAGGCCCTCTGCAGCCTCACTCCAAACGGGGCTCTCCGCTTCATCCATCCCCTGACTCCATACTAGCACCAACGCGCTGCTAAAGCGTTTCGCAGAAAACACCAAAGAACCTGTTTCTCACTCCAACCACAAAGCGTGCGCAGCACGAGTCTTGGCACAGCAGAACACTTCCCTTGGCATGCCCTTTACAGCCTCACTCCAAACGGGGCTCTCCGCTTCATCCATCCCCTAACTCCATACTAGCACCAACAGGCTCCTAAAGCGTTTCTCAGAAAGCACCAACAAACCTGTTTCTCACTCAAACCACAAAGCGTGCGCAGCACGAGTCTTGGCACAGCAGAACACTTCTCTTGGCATACCCTTTGCAGCCTCACTTCAAACGGGGCTCTCCGCTTCATACATCCCCTAACTCCATACTAGCACCAACGCGCTGCTAAAGCGTTTCGCAGAAAACACCAAAGAACCTGTTTCTCACTCCAACCACAAAGCGTGCGCAGCACGAGTCTTGGCACAGCAGAACACTTCTCTTGGCATACCCTTTGCAGCCTCACTCCAAACGGGGCTCTCCGCTTCATCCATCCCCTGACTCCATACTAGCACCAACGGGCTGCTAAAGCGTTTCGCAGAAAACACCAAAGAACCTGTTTCTCACTCCAACCACAAAGCATGCGCAGCACGAGTCTTGGCACAGCAGAACACTTCCCTTGGCATGCCCTTTGCAGCCTCACTCCAAACGGGGCTCTCCGCTTCATCCATCCCCTGACTCCATACTAGCACCAACGGCCTGCTAAAGCGTTTCGCAGAAAACACCAAAGAACCTGTTTCTCACTCCAACCACAAAGCGTGCGCAGCACGAGTCTTGGCACAGCAGAACACTTCCCTTGGCATGCCCTTTGCAGCCTCACTCCAAACGGGGCTCTCCGCTTCATCCATCCCCTAACTCCATAGTAGCACCAACAGGCTCCTAAAGCGTTTCGCAGAAAGCACCAAAGAACCTGTTTCTCACTCCAACCACAAAGCGTGCGCAGCACGAGTCTTGGCACAGCAGAACACTTCTCTTGGCATACCCTTTGCAGCCTCACTCCAAACGGGGCTCTCGGCTTCATCCATCCCCTGACTCCATACTAGCACCAATGCGCTGCTAAAGCGTTTCGCAGAAAACAGCAACGAACCTGTTTCTCACTCCAACCACAAAGCGTGCGCAGCACGAGTCTTGGCACAGCAGAACACTTCCTCTATCAGGCCCTTTGCAGCCTCACTCCAAACGGGGCTCTCCGCTTCATCCATCCCCTGACTCCATACTAGCACCAACGGCCTGCTAAAGCGTTTCGCAGAAAACACCAAAGAACCTGTTTCTCACTCCAACCACAAAGCGTGCGCAGCACGAGTCTTGGCACAGCAGAACACTTCCCTTGGCATGCCCTTTGCAGCCTCACTCCAAACGGGGCTCTCCGCTTCATCCATCCCCTAATTCCATACTAGCACCAATGGGCTGCTAAAGCGTTTCGCAGAAAACACCAAAGAACCTGTTTCTCACTCCAACCACAAAGCGTGCGCAGCACGAGTCTTGGCACAGCAGAACACTTCCCTTGGCATGTCCTTTGAAGCCTCACTCCAAACGGGGCTCTCCGCTTCATCCATCCCCTGACTCCATACTAGCACCAACGCGCTGCTAAAGCGTTTCGCAGAAAACACCAAAGAACCTGTTTCTCACTCCAACCACAAAGCGTGCGCAGCACGAGTCTTGGCACAGCAGAACACTTCCCTTGGCATGCCCTTTGCAGCCTCACTCCAAACAGGGCTCTCCGCTTCATCCATCCCCTGACTCCATACTAGAACCAACGGGCTGCTAAAGCGTTTCGCAGAAAACACCAAAGAACCTGTTTCTCACTCCAACCACAAAGCGTGCGCAGCACGAGTCTTGGCACAGCAGAACACTTCCCTTGGCATGCCCTTTGCAGCCTCACTCCAAACGGGGCTCTCCGCTTCATCCATCCCCTGACTCCATACTAGCACCAACGGGCTGCTAAAGCGTTTCGCAGAAAACACCAAAGAACCTGTTTCTCACTCCAACCACAAAGCATGCGCAGCACGAGTCTTGGCACAGCAGAACACTTCCCTTGGCATGCCCTTTGCAGCCTCACTCCAAACGGGGCTCTCCGCTTCATCCATCCCCTAACTCCATACTAGCACCAACAGGCTCCTAAAGCATTTCGCAGAAAGCACCAAAGAACCTGTTTCTCACTCCAACCACAAAGCGTGCGCAGCACGAGTCTTGGCACAGCAGAACACTTCTCTTGGCATACCCTTTGCAGCCTCACTCCAAACGGGGCTCTCGGCTTCATCCATCCCCTGACTCCATACTAGCACCAACGCGCTGCTAAAGCGTTTCGCAGAAAACACCAAAGAACCTGTTTCTCACTCCAACCACAAAGCGTGCGCAGCACGAGTCTTGGCACAGCAGAACACTTCCCTTGGCATGCGCTTTGCAGCCTCACTCCAAACGGGGCTCTCCGCTTCCTCCATCCCCTAATTCCATACTAGCACCAAAGGGCTGCTAAAGCGTTTCGCAGAAAACACCAAAGAACCTGTTTCTCACTCCAACCACAAAGCGTGCGCAGCACGAGTCTTGGCACAGCAGAACACTTCCCCTGGCATGCCCTTTGCAGCCTCACTCCAAACGGGGCTCTCCGCTTCATCCATCCCCTGACTCCATACTAGCACCAACAGGCTGCTAAAGCGTTTCGCAGAAAACACCAAGGAACCTGTTTCTCACTCCAACCACAAAGCGTGCACAGCACGAGTCTTGGCACAGCAGAACACTTCCCTTGGCATGCCCTTTGCAGCCTCACTCCAAACGGGGCTCTCCGCTTCCTCCATCCCCTAATTCCATACTAGCACCAAAGGGCTGCTAAAGCGTTTCGCAGAAAACACCAAAGAACCTGTTTCTCACTCCAACCACAAAGCGTGCGCAGCACGAGTCTTGGCACAGCAGAACACTTCCCCTGGCATGCCCTTTGCAGCCTCACTCCAAACGGGGCTCTCCGCTTCATCCATCCCCTAACTCCATACTAGCACCAAGAGGCTGCTAAAGCGTTTCGCAGAAAACACCAAGGAACCTGTTTCTCACTCCAACCACAAAGCGTGCGCAGCACGAGTCTTGGCACAGCAGAACACTTCCCTTGGCATGCCCTTTGCAGCCTCACTCCAAACGGGGCTCTCCGCTTCATCCATCCCCTGACTCCATACTAGCACCAACGGGCTGCTAAAGCGTTTCGCAGAAAACACCAAAGAACCTGTTTCTCACTCCAACCACAAAGCGTGCGCAGCACGAGTCTTGGCACAGCAGAACACTTCCCCTGGCATGCCCTTTGCAGCCTCACTCCAAACGGGGCTCTCCGCTTCATCCATCCCCTGACTCCATACTAGCACCAAGAGGCTGCTAAAGCGTTTCGCAGAAAACACCAAGGAACCTGTTTCTCACTCCAACCACAAAGCGTGCGCAGCACGAGTCTTGGCACAGCAGAACACTTTCCTTGGCATGCCCTTTGCAGCCTCACTCCAAACGGGGCTCTCCGCTTCATCCATCCCCTAATTCCATACTAGCACCAACGCGCTGCTAAAGCGTTTCGCAGAAAACACCAAAGAACCTGTTTCTCACTCCAACCACAAAGCGGGCGCAGCACGAGTCTTGGCACAGCAGAACACTTCCCTTGGCATGCGCTTTGTAGCCTCACTCCAAACGGGGCTCTCCGCTTCATCCATCCCCTGACTCCATACTAGCACCAACAGGCTGCTAAAGAGTTTCGCAGAAAACACCAAGGAACCTGCTTCTCACTCCAACCACAAAGCGTGCGCAGCACGAGTCTTGGCATAGCAGAACACTTCCCTTGGCATGCGCTTTGCAGCCTCACTCCAAACGGGGCTCTCCGCTTCATCCATCCCCTGACTCCATACTAGCACCAACGGGCTGCTAAAGCGTTTCGCAGAAAACACCAAGGAACCTGTTTCTCACTCCAACCACAAAGCGTGCACAGCACGAGTCTTGGCACAGCAGAACACTTCCCTTGGCATGCCCTTTGCAGCCTCACTCCAAACGGGGCTCTACGCTTCATCCATCCCCTAACTCCATACTAGCACCAAGAGGCTGCTAAAGCGTTTCGCAGAAAACACCAAGGAACCTGTTTCTCACTCCAACCACAAAGCGTGCGCAGCACGAGTCTTGGCACAGCAGAACACTTCCCTTGGCATGCCCTTTGCAGCCTCACTCCAAACGGGGCTCTCCGCTTCATCCATCCCCTAATTCCATACTGGCACCAACGGGCTGCTAAAGCGTTTCGCAGAAAACACCAAAGAACCTGTTTCTCACTCCAACCACAAAGCGTGCGCAGCACGAGTCTTGGCACAGCAGAACACTTCCCTTGGCATGCCCTTTGCAGCCTCACTCCAAACGGGGCTCTACGCTTCATCCATCCCCTAACTCCATACTAGCACCAAAAGGCTCCTAAAGCGTTTCGCAGAAAGCACCAAAGAACCTGTTTCTCACTCCAACCACAAAGCGTGCGCAGCACGAGTCTTGGCACAGCAGAACACTTCTCTTGGCATACCCTTTGCAGCCTCACTGCAAACGGGGCTCTCCGCTTCATCCATCCCCTGACTCCATACTAGCACCAACGCGCTGCTAAAGCGTTTCGCAGAAAACATCAAAGAACCTGTTTCTCACTCCAACCACAAAGCGTGCGCAGCACGAGTCTTGGCACAGCAGAACACTTCCCTTGGCATGCCCTTTGCAGCCTCACTCCAAATGGGGCTCTACGCTTCATCCATCCCCTAACTCCATACTAGCACCAAGAGGCTGCTAAAGCGTTTCGCAGAAAACACCAAGGAACCTGTTTCTCACTCCAACCACAAAGCGTGCGCAGCACGAGTCTTGGCACAGCAGAACACTTCCCTTGGCATGCCCTTTGCAGCCTCACTCCAAACGGGGCTCTCCGCTTCATCCATCCCCTAATTCCATACTGGCACCAACGGGCTGCTAAAGCGTTTCGCAGAAAACACCAAAGAACCTGTTTCTCACTCCAACCACAAAGCGTGCGCAGCACGAGTCTTGGCACAGCAGAACACTTCCCTTGGCATGCCCTTTGCAGCCTCACTCCAAACGGGGCTCTACGCTTCATCCATCCCCTAACTCCATACTAGCACCAAAAGGCTCCTAAAGCGTTTCGCAGAAAGCACCAAAGAACCTGTTTCTCACTCCAACCACAAAGCGTGCGCAGCACGAGTCTTGGCACAGCAGAACACTTCTCTTGGCATACCCTTTGCAGCCTCACTGCAAACGGGGCTCTCCGCTTCATCCATCCCCTGACTCCATACTAGCACCAACGCGCTGCTAAAGCGTTTCGCAGAAAACATCAAAGAACCTGTTTCTCACTCCAACCACAAAGCGTGCGCAGCACGAGTCTTGGCACAGCAGAACACTTCCCTTGGCATGCCCTTTGCAGCCTCACTCCAAACGGGGCTCTCCGCTTCATCCATCCCCTAACTCCATACTAGCACCAACAGGCTCCTAAAGCATTTCGCAGAAAGCACCAAAGAACCTGTTTCTCACTCCAACCACAAAGCGTGCGCAGCACGAGTCTTGGCACAGCAGAACACTTCTCTTGGCATACCCTTTGCAGCCTCACTCCAAACGGGGCTCTCGGCTTCATCCATCCCCTGACTCCATACTAGCACCAACGCGCTGCTAAAGCGTTTCGCAGAAAACACCAAAGAACCTGTTTCTCACTCCAACCACAAAGCGTGCGCAGCACGAGTCTTGGCACAGCAGAACACTTCCCTTGGCATGCGCTTTGCAGCCTCACTCCAAACGGGGCTCTCCGCTTCCTCCATCCCCTAATTCCATACTAGCACCAAAGGGCTGCTAAAGCGTTTCGCAGAAAACACCAAAGAACCTGTTTCTCACTCCAACCACAAAGCGTGCGCAGCACGAGTCTTGGCACAGCAGAACACTTCCCCTGGCATACCCTTTGCAGCCTCACTCCAAACGGGGCTCTCCGCTTCATCCATCCCCTGACTCCATACTAGCACCAACAGGCTGCTAAAGCGTTTCGCAGAAAACACCAAGGAACCTGTTTCTCACTCCAACCACAAAGCGTGCACAGCACGAGTCTTGGCACAGCAGAACACTTCCCTTGGCATGCCCTTTGCAGCCTCACTCCAAACGGGGCTCTCCGCTTCCTCCATCCCCTAATTCCATACTAGCACCAAAGGGCTGCTAAAGCGTTTCGCAGAAAACACCAAAGAACCTGTTTCTCACTCCAACCACAAAGCGTGCGCAGCACGAGTCTTGGCACAGCAGAACACTTCCCCTGGCATGCCCTTTGCAGCCTCACTCCAAACGGGGCTCTCCGCTTCATCCATCCCCTAACTCCATACTAGCACCAAGAGGCTGCTAAAGCGTTTCGCAGAAAACACCAAGGAACCTGTTTCTCACTCCAACCACAAAGCGTGCGCAGCACGAGTCTTGGCACAGCAGAACACTTCCCTTGGCATGCCCTTTGCAGCCTCACTCCAAACGGGGCTCTCCGCTTCATCCATCCCCTGACTCCATACTAGCACCAACGGGCTGCTAAAGCGTTTCGCAGAAAACACCAAAGAACCTGTTTCTCACTCCAACCACAAAGCGTGCGCAGCACGAGTCTTGGCACAGCAGAACACTTCCCCTGGCATGCCCTTTGCAGCCTCACTCCAAACGGGGCTCTCCGCTTCATCCATCCCCTGACTCCATACTAGCACCAAGAGGCTGCTAAAGCGTTTCGCAGAAAACACCAAGGAACCTGTTTCTCACTCCAACCACAAAGCGTGCGCAGCACGAGTCTTGGCACAGCAGAACACTTTCCTTGGCATGCCCTTTGCAGCCTCACTCCAAACGGGGCTCTCCGCTTCATCCATCCCCTAATTCCATACTAGCACCAACGAGCTGCTAAAGCGTTTCGCAGAAAACACCAAAGAACCTGTTTCTCACTCCAACCACAAAGCGGGCGCAGCACGAGTCTTGGCACAGCAGAACACTTCCCTTGGCATGCGCTTTGTAGCCTCACTCCAAACGGGGCTCTCCGCTTCATCCATCCCCTGACTCCATACTAGCACCAACAGGCTGCTAAAGAGTTTCGCAGAAAACACCAAGGAACCTGCTTCTCACTCCAACCACAAAGCGTGCGCAGCACGAGTCTTGGCATAGCAGAACACTTCCCTTGGCATGCGCTTTGCAGCCTCACTCCAAACGGGGCTCTCCGCTTCATCCATCCCCTGACTCCATACTAGCACCAACGGGCTGCTAAAGCGTTTCGCAGAAAACACCAAGGAACCTGTTTCTCACTCCAACCACAAAGCGTGCACAGCACGAGTCTTGGCACAGCAGAACACTTCCCTTGGCATGCCCTTTGCAGCCTCACTCCAAACGGGGCTCTACGCTTCATCCATCCCCTAACTCCATACTAGCACCAAGAGGCTGCTAAAGCGTTTCGCAGAAAACACCAAGGAACCTGTTTCTCACTCCAACCACAAAGCGTGCGCAGCACGAGTCTTGGCACAGCAGAACACTTCCCTTGGCATGCCCTTTGCAGCCTCACTCCAAACGGGGCTCTCCGCTTCATCCATCCCCTAATTCCATACTGGCACCAACGGGCTGCTAAAGCGTTTCGCAGAAAACACCAAAGAACCTGTTTCTCACTCCAACCACAAAGCGTGCGCAGCACGAGTCTTGGCACAGCAGAACACTTCCCTTGGCATGCCCTTTGCAGCCTCACTCCAAACGGGGCTCTACGCTTCATCCATCCCCTAACTCCATACTAGCACCAAAAGGCTCCTAAAGCGTTTCGCAGAAAGCACCAAAGAACCTGTTTCTCACTCCAACCACAAAGCGTGCGCAGCACGAGTCTTGGCACAGCAGAACACTTCTCTTGGCATACCCTTTGCAGCCTCACTGCAAACGGGGCTCTCCGCTTCATCCATCCCCTGACTCCATACTAGCACCAACGCGCTGCTAAAGCGTTTCGCAGAAAACATCAAAGAACCTGTTTCTCACTCCAACCACAAAGCGTGCGCAGCACGAGTCTTGGCACAGCAGAACACTTCCCTTGGCATGCCCTTTGCAGCCTCACTCCAAACGGGGCTCTACGCTTCATCCATCCCCTGACTCCATACTAGCACCAAGTGGCTGCTAAAGCGTTTCGCAGAAACCACCAAGGAACCTGTTTCTCACTCCAACCACAAAGCGTGCGCAGCACGAGTCTTGGCACAGCAGAACACTTCCCTTGGCATGCCCTTTGCAGCCTCACTCCAAACGGGGCTCTCCGCTTCATCCATCCCCTAATTCCATACTAGCACCAACGAGCTGCTAAAGCGTTTCGCAGAAAACACCAAAGAACCTGTTTCTCACTCCAACCACAAAGCGTGCGCAGCACGAGTCTTGGCACAGCAGAACACTTCCCTTGGCATGCCCTTTGCAGCCTCACTCCAAACGGGGCTCTCCGCTTCATCCATCCCCTAACTCCATACTAGCACCAACAGGCTCCTAAAGCGTTTCGCAGAAAGCACCAAAGAACCTGTTTCTCACTCCAACCACAAAGCGTGCGCAGCACGAGTCTTGGCACAGCAGAACACTTCCCTTGGCATACCCTTTGCAGCCTCACTCCAAACGGGGCTCTCCGCTTCATCCATCCCCTGACTCCATACTAGCACCAACGGCCTGCTAAAGCGTTTCGCAGAAAACACCAAAGAACCTGTTTCTCACTCCAACCACAAAGCGTGCGCAGCACGAGTCTTGGCACAGCAGAACACTTCCCTTGGCATGCCCTTTGCAGCCTCACTCCAAACGGGGCTCTCCGCTTCATCCATCCCCTGACTCCATACTAGCACCAACAGGCTCCTAAAGCGTTTCGCAGAAAGCACCAAAGAACCTGTTTCTCACTCCAACCACAAAGCGTGCGCAGCACGAGTCTTGGCACAGCAGAACACTTCCCTTGGCATGCCCTTTGCAGCCTCACTCCAAACGGGGCTCTCCGCTTCATCCATTCCCTAATTCCATACTGGCACCAACGGCCTGCTAAAGTGTTTCGCAGAAAACACCAAAGAACCTGTTTCTCACTCCAACCACAAAGCGTGCGCAGCACGAGTCTTGGCACAGCAGAACACTTCCCTTGGCATGCCCTTTGCAGCCTCACTCCAAACGGGGCTCTCCGTTTCATCCATCCCCTGACTCCATACTAGCACCAACAGGCTCCTAAAGCGTTTCGCAGAAAGCACCAAAGAACCTGTTTCTCACTCCAACCACAAAGCGTGCGCAGCACGAGTCTTGGCACAGCAGAACACTTCCCTTGGCATACCCTTTGCAGCCTCACTCCAAATGGGGCTCTCCGCTTCATCCATCCCCTGACTCCATACTAGCACCAACGGCCTGCTAAAGCGTTTCGCAGAAAACACCAAGGAACCTGTTTCTCACTCCAACCACAAAGCGTGCGCAGCACGAGTCTTGGCACAGCAGAACACTTCCCTTGGCATGCCCTTTGCAGCCTCACTCCAAACGGGGCTCTCCGCTTCATCCATCCCCTAATTCCATACTGGCACCAACGGGCTGCTAAAGCGTTTCGCAGAAAACACCAAAGAACCTGTTTCTCACTCCAACCACAAAGCGTGCGCAGCACGAGTCTTGGCACAGCAGAACACTTCCCTTGGCATGCCCTTTGCAGCCTCACTCCAAACGGGGCTCTCCGCTTCATCCATCCCCTAACTCCATACTAGCACCAACAGGCTCCTAAAGCGTTTCGCAATAAGCACCAAGGAACCTGTTTCTCACTCCAACCACAAAGCGTGCGCAGCACGAGTCTTGGCACAGCAGAACACTTCCCTTGGCATACCCTTTGCAGCCTCACTCCAAACGGGGCTTTCCGCTTCATCCATCGCCTAATTCCATACTAGCACCAACGGGCTGCTAAAGCGTTTCGCAGAAAGCACCAAAGAACCTGTTTCTCACTCCAACCACAAAGCGTGCGCAGCACGAGTCTTGGCACAGCAGAACACTTCCCCTGGCATGCCCTTTGCAGCCTCACTCCAAACGGGGCTCTCCGCTTCATCCATCCCCTGACTCCATACTAGCACCAAGAGGCTGCTAAAGCGTTTCGCAGAAAACACCAAGGAACCTGTTTCTCACTCCAACCACAAAGCGTGCGCAGCACGAGTCTTGGCACAGCAGAACACTTTCCTTGGCATGCCCTTTGCAGCCTCACTCCAAACGGGGCTCTCCGCTTCATCCATCCCCTAATTCCATACTAGCACCAACGCGCTGCTAAAGCGTTTCGCAGAAAACACCAAAGAACCTGTTTCTCACTCCAACCACAAAGCGGGCGCAGCACGAGTCTTGGCACAGCAGAACACTTCCCTTGGCATGCGCTTTGTAGCCTCACTCCAAACGGGGCTCTCCGCTTCATCCATCCCCTGACTCCATACTAGCACCAACAGGCTCCTAAAGCGTTTCGCAGAAAACACCAAAGAACCTGTTTCTCACTCCAACCACAAAGCGGGCGCAGCACGAGTCTTGGCACAGCAGAACACTTCCCTTGGCATGCCCTTTGCAGCCTCACTCCAAACGGGGCTCTACGCTTCATCCATCCCCTAACTCCATACTAGCACCAAGAGGCTGCTAAAGCGTTTCGCAGAAAACACCAAGGAACCTGTTTCTCACTCCAACCACAAAGCGTGCGCAGCACGAGTCTTGGCACAGCAGAACACTTCCCTTGGCATGCCCTTTGCAGCCTCACTCCAAACGGGGCTCTCCGCTTCATCCATCCCCTAATTCCATACTGGCACCAACGGGCTGCTAAAGCGTTTCGCAGAAAACACCAAAGAACCTGTTTCTCACTCCAACCACAAAGCGTGCGCAGCACGAGTCTTGGCACAGCAGAACACTTCCCTTGGCATGCCCTTTGCAGCCTCACTCCAAACGGGGCTCTACGCTTCATCCATCCCCTAACTCCATACTAGCACCAAAAGGCTCCTAAAGCGTTTCGCAGAAAGCACCAAAGAACCTGTTTCTCACTCCAACCACAAAGCGTGCGCAGCACGAGTCTTGGCACAGCAGAACACTTCTCTTGGCATACCCTTTGCAGCCTCACTGCAAACGGGGCTCTCCGCTTCATCCATCCCCTGACTCCATACTAGCACCAACGCGCTGCTAAAGCGTTTCGCAGAAAACATCAAAGAACCTGTTTCTCACTCCAACCACAAAGCGTGCGCAGCACGAGTCTTGGCACAGCAGAACACTTCCCTTGGCATGCCCTTTGCAGCCTCACTCCAAACGGGGCTCTACGCTTCATCCATCCCCTAACTCCATACTAGCACCAAGAGGCTGCTAAAGCGTTTCGCAGAAAACACCAAGGAACCTGTTTCTCACTCCAACCACAAAGCGTGCGCAGCACGAGTCTTGGCACAGCAGAACACTTCCCTTGGCATGCCCTTTGCAGCCTCACTCCAAACGGGGCTCTCCGCTTCATCCATCCCCTAATTCCATACTGGCACCAACGGGCTGCTAAAGCGTTTCGCAGAAAACACCAAAGAACCTGTTTCTCACTCCAACCACAAAGCGTGCGCAGCACGAGTCTTGGCACAGCAGAACACTTCCCTTGGCATGCCCTTTGCAGCCTCACTCCAAACGGGGCTCTACGCTTCATCCATCCCCTAACTCCATACTAGCACCAAAAGGCTCCTAAAGCGTTTCGCAGAAAGCACCAAAGAACCTGTTTCTCACTCCAACCACAAAGCGTGCGCAGCACGAGTCTTGGCACAGCAGAACACTTCTCTTGGCATACCCTTTGCAGCCTCACTGCAAACGGGGCTCTCCGCTTCATCCATCCCCTGACTCCATACTAGCACCAACGCGCTGCTAAAGCGTTTCGCAGAAAACATCAAAGAACCTGTTTCTCACTCCAACCACAAAGCGTGCGCAGCACGAGTCTTGGCACAGCAGAACACTTCCCTTGGCATGCCCTTTGCAGCCTCACTCCAAACGGGGCTCTACGCTTCATCCATCCCCTGACTCCATACTAGCACCAAGTGGCTGCTAAAGCGTTTCGCAGAAAACACCAAAGAACCTGTTTCTCACTCCAACCACAAAGCGTGCGCAGCACGAGTCTTGGCACAGCAGAACACTTCCCTTGGCATGCCCTTTGCAGCCTCACTCCAAACGGGGCTCTCCGCTTCATCCATCCCCTAACTCCATACTAGCACCAAAAGGCTCCTAAAGCGTTTCGCAGAAAGCACCAAAGAACCTGTTTCTCACTCCAACCACAAAGCGTGCGCAGCACGAGTCTTGGCACAGCAGAACACTTCCCTTGGCATACCCTTTGCAGTCTCACTCCAAACGGGGCTCTCCGCTTCATCCATCCCCTGACTCCATACTAGCACCAACGGCCTGCTAAAGCGTTTCGCAGAAAACACCAAAGAACCTGTTTCTCACTCCAACCACAAAGCGTGCGCAGCACGAGTCTTGGCACAGCAGAACACTTCCCTTGGCATGCCCTTTGCAGCCTCACTCCAAACGGGGCTCTCCGCTTCATCCATCCCCTGACTCCATACTAGCACCAACAGGCTCCTAAAGCGTTTCGCAGAAAGCACCAAAGAACCTGTTTCTCACTCCAACCACAAAGCGTGCGCAGCACGAGTCTTGGCACAGCAGAACACTTCCCTTGGCATGCCCTTTGCAGCCTCACTCCAAACGGGGCTCTCCGCTTCATCCATTCCCTAATTCCATACTGGCACCAACGGCCTGCTAAAGTGTTTCGCAGAAAACACCAAAGAACCTGTTTCTCACTCCAACCACAAAGCGTGCGCAGCACGAGTCTTGGCACAGCAGAACACTTCCCTTGGCATGCCCTTTGCAGCCTCACTCCAAACGGGGCTCTCCGTTTCATCCATCCCCTGACTCCATACTAGCACCAACAGGCTCCTAAAGCGTTTCGCAGAAAGCACCAAAGAACCTGTTTCTCACTCCAACCACAAAGCGTGCGCAGCACGAGTCTTGGCACAGCAGAACACTTCCCTTGGCATACCCTTTGCAGCCTCACTCCAAATGGGGCTCTCCGCTTCATCCATCCCCTGACTCCATACTAGCACCAACGGCCTGCTAAAGCGTTTCGCAGAAAACACCAAGGAACCTGTTTCTCACTCCAACCACAAAGCGTGCGCAGCACGAGTCTTGGCACAGCAGAACACTTCCCTTGGCATGCCCTTTGCAGCCTCACTCCAAACGGGGCTCTCCGCTTCATCCATCCCCTAATTCCATACTGGCACCAACGGCCTGCTAAAGCGTTTCGCAGAAAACACCAAAGAACCTGTTTCTCACTCCAACCACAAAGCGTGCGCAGCACGAGTCTTGGCACAGCAGAACACTTCCCTTGGCATGCCCTTTGCAGCCTCACTCCAAACGGGGCTTTCCGCTTCATCCATCGCCTAATTCCATACTAGCACAAACGGCCTGCTAAAGCGTTTCGCAGAAAGCACCAAAGAACCTGTTTCTCACTCCAACCACAAAGCGTGCGCAGCACGAGTCTTGGCACAGCAGAACACTTCCCTTGGCATGCGCTTTGTAGCCTCACTCCAAACGGGGCTCTCCGCTTCATCCATCCCCTAACTCCATACTAGCACCAACAGGCTCCTAAAGCGTTTCGCAGAAAACACCAAAGAACCTGTTTCTCACTCCAACCACAAAGCGTGCGCAGCACGAGTCTTGGCACAGCAGAACACTTCCCTTGGCATACCCTTTGCAGCCTCACTCCAAACGGGGCTTTCCGCTTCATCCATCGCCTAATTCCATACTAGCACAAACGGCCTGCTAAAGCGTTTCGCAGAAAGCACCAAAGAACCTGTTTCTCACTCCAACCACAAAGCGTGCGCAGCACGAGTCTTGGCACAGCAGAACACTTCCCTTGGCATGCGCTTTGTAGCCTCACTCCAAACGGGGCTCTCCGCTTCATCCATCCCCTGACTCCATACTAGCACCAAGAGGCTGCTAAAGCGTTTCGCAGAAAACACCAAGGAACCTGTTTCTCACTCCAACCACAAAGCGTGCGCAGCACGAGTCTTGGCACAGCAGAACACTTCCGTTGGCATGCCCTTTGCAGCCTCACTCCAAACGGGGCGCTCCGCTTCATCCATCCCCTGACTCCATACTAGCACCAAGAGGCTGCTAAAGCGTTTCGCAGAAAACACCAAGGAACCTGTTTCTCACTCCAACCACAAAGCGTGCGCAGCACGAGTCTTGGCACAGCAGAACACTTTCCTTGGCATGCCCTTTGCAGCCTCACTCCAAACGGGGCTCTCCGCTTCATCCATCCCCTAATTCCATACTAGCACCAACGGGCTGCTAAAGCGTTTCGCAGAAAACACCAAAGAACCTGTTTCTCACTCCAACCACAAAGCGTGCGCAGCACGAGTCTTGGCACAGCAGAACACTTCCCTTGGCATGCCCTTTGCAGCCTCACTCCAAACGGGGCTTTCTGCTTCATCCATCCCCTAATTCCATACTAGCACCAACGGGCTGCTAAAGCGTTTCGCAGAAAGCACCAAAGAACCTGTTTCTCACTCCAACCACAAAGCGGGCGCAGCACGAGTCTTGGCACAGCAGAACACTTCCCTTGGCATGCGCTTTGTAGCCTCACTCCAAACGGGGCTCTCCGCTTCATCCATCCCCTGACTCCATACTAGCACCAACAGGCTGCTAAAGCGTTTCGCAGAAAACACCAAGGAACCTGTTTCTCACTCCAACCACAAAGCGTGCGCAGCACGAGTCTTGGCACAGCAGAACACTTCCCTTGGCATGCCCTTTGCAGCCTCACTCCAAACGGGGCTCTCCGCTTCATCCATCCCCTGACTCCATACTAGCACCAACAGGCTGCTAAAGCGTTTCGCAGAAAACACCAAGGAACCTGTTTCTCACTCCAACCACAAAGCGTGCGGAGCACGAGTCTTGGCACAGCAGAACACTTCCCTTGGCATACCCTTTGCAGCCTCACTCCAAATGGGGCTCTCCGCTTCATCCATCCCCTAATTCCATACTAGCACCAACGGCCTGCTAAAGCGTTTCGCAGAAAACACCAAGGAACCTGTTTCTCACTCCAACCACAAAGCGTGCGCAGCACGAGTCTTGGCACAGCAGAACACTTCCCTTGGCATGCCCTTTGCAGCCTCACTCCAAACGGGGCTCTCCGCTTCATCCATCCCCTAATTCCATACTGGCACCAACGCGCTGCTAAAGCGTTTCGCAGAAAACACCAAAGAACCTGTTTCTCACTCCAACCACAAAGCGTGCGCAGCACGAGTCTTGGCACAGCAGAACACTTCCCTTGGCATGCCCTTTGCAGTCTCACTCCAAACGGGGCTCTCCGCTTCATCCATCCCCTGACTCCATACTAGCACCAACAGGCTCCTAAAGCGTTTCGCAGAAAGCACCAAAGAACCTGTTTCTCACTCCAACCACAAAGCGTGCGCAGCACGAGTCTTGGCATAGCAGAACACTTCCCTTGGCATGCCCTTTGCAGCCTCACTCCAAACGGGGCATTCCGCTTCATCCATCCCCTAACTCCATACTAGCACCAACAGGCTCCTAAAGCGTTTCGCAGAAAACACCAAAGAACCTGTTTCTCACTCCAACCACAAAGCGTGCGCAGCACGAGTCTTGGCACAGCAGAACACTTCCCTTGGCATACCCTTTGCAGCCTCACTCCAAACGGGGCTTTCCGCTTCATCCATCGCCTAATTCCATACTAGCACAAACGGCCTGCTAAAGCGTTTCGCAGAAAGCACCAAAGAACCTGTTTCTCACTCCAACCACAAAGCGTGCGCAGCACGAGTCTTGGCACAGCAGAACACTTCCCTTGGCATGCGCTTTGTAGCCTCACTCCAAACGGGGCTCTCCGCTTCATCCATCCCCTGACTCCATACTAGCACCAACAGGCTGCTAAAGCGTTTCGCAGAAAACACCAAGGAACCTGTTTCTCACTCCAACCACAAAGCGTGCGCAGCACGAGTCTTGGCACAGCAGAACACTTCCCTTGGCATGCCCTTTGAAGCCTCACTCCAAACGGGGCTCTCCGCTTCATCCATCCCCTGACTCCATACTAGCACCAACAGGCTGCTAAAGCGTTTCGCAGAAAACACAAAGGAACCTGCTTCTCACTCCAACCACAAAGCGTGCGCAGCACGAGTCTTGGCATAGCAGAACACTTCCCTCGGCATGCGCTTTGCAGCCTCACTCCAAACGGGGCTCTCCGCTTCATCCATCCCCTGACTCCATACTAGCACCAACGGGCTGCTAAAGCGTTTCGCAGAAAACACCAAAGAACCTGTTTCTCACTCCAACCACAAAGCGTGCGCAGCACGAGTCTTGGCACAGCAGAACACTTCCCTTGGCATGCGCTTTGTAGCCTCACTCCAAACGGGGCTCTCCGCTTCATCCATCCCCTGACTCCATACTAGCACCAACAGGCTGCTAAAGCGTTTCGCAGAAAACACCAAGGAACCTGTTTCTCACTCCAACCACAAAGCGTGCGCAGCACGAGTCTTGGCACAGCAGAACACTTCCCTTGGCATGCCCTTTGAAGCCTCACTCCAAACGGGACACTACGCTTCATCCATCCCCTAACTCCATACTAGCACCAAGAGGCTGCTAAAGCGTTTCGCAGAAAACACCAACGAACCTGTTTCTCACTCCAACCACAAAGCGTGCGCAGCACGAGTCTTGGCACAGCAGAACACTTCCCTTGGCATGCCCTTTGCAGCCTCACTCCAAACGGGGCTCTCCGCTTCATCCATCCCCTAATTCCATACTGGCACCAACGGGCTGCTAAAGCGTTTCGCAGAAAACACCAAAGAACCTGTTTCTCACTCCAACCACAAAGCGTGCGCAGCACGAGTCTTGGCACAGCAGAACACTTCCCTTGGCATGCCCTTTGCAGCCTCACTCCAAACGGGGCTCTCCGCTTCATCCATCCCCTAACTCCATACTAGCACCAACAGGCTCCTAAAGCGTTTCGCAGAAAGCACCAAAGAACCTGTTTCTCACTCCAACCACAAAGCGTGCGCAGCACGAGTCTTGGCACAGCAGAACACTTCTCTTGGCATACACTTTGCAGCCTCACTCCAAACGGGGCTCTCCGCTTCATCCATCCCCTGACTCCATACTAGCACCAACGGGCTGCTAAAGCGTTTCGCAGAAAACACCAAAGAACCTGTTTCTCACTCCAAACACAAAGCGTGCGCAGCACGAGTCTTGGCACAGCAGAACACTTCCCTTGGCATACCGTTTGCAGCCTCACTCCAAACGGGGCTCTCCGCTTCATCCATCCCCTGACTCCATACTAGCACCAACGGGCTGCTAAAGCGTTTCGCAGAAAACACCAAAGAACCTGTTTCTCACTCCAACCACAAAGCGTGCGCAGCACGAGTCTTGGCACAGCAGAACACTTCCCCTGGCATGCCCTTTGCAGCCTCACTCCAAACGGGGCTCTCCGCTTCATCCATCCCCTGACTCCATACTAGCACCAAGAGGCTGCTAAAGCGTTTCGCAGAAAACACCAAGGAACCTGTTTCTCACTCCAACCACAAAGCGTGCGCAGCACGAGTCTTGGCAGAGCAGAACACTTTCCTTGGCATGCCCTTTGCAGCCTCACTCCAAACGGGGCTCTCCGCTTCATCCATCCCCTAATTCCATACTAGCACCAACGGGCTGCTAAAGCGTTTCGCAGAAAACACCAAAGAACCTGTTTCTCACTCCAACCACAAAGCGTGCGCAGCACGAGTCTTGGCACAGCAGAACACTTCCCTTGGCATGCCCTTTGCAGCCTCACTCCAAACGGGGCTTTCCGCTTCATCCATCCCCTAATTCCATACTAGCACCAACAGGCTGCTAAAGCGTTTCGCAGAAAACACCAAGGAACCTGTTTCTCACTCCAACCACAAAGCGTGCGCAGCACGAGTCTTGGCACAGCAGAACACTTCCCTTGGCATGCCCTTTGCAGCCTCACTCCAAACGGGGCTCTCCGCTTCATCCATCCCCTGACTCCATACTAGCACCAACAGGCTGCTAAAGCGTTTCGCAGAAAACACCAAGGAACCTGTTTCTCACTCCAACCACAAAGCGTGCGCAGCACGAGTCTTGGCACAGCAGAACACTTCCCTTGGCATGCCCTTTGCAGCCTCACTCCAAACGGGGCTCTCCGCTTCATCCATCCCCTGACTCCATACTAGAACCAACTGGCTGCTAAAGCGTTTCGCAGAAAACACCAAAGAACCTGTTTCTCACTCCAACCACAAAGCGTGCGCAGCACGAGTCTTGGCACAGCAGAACACTTCCCCTGGCATGCCCTTTGCAGCCTCACTCCAAACGGGGCTCTCCGCTTCATCCATCCCCTGACTCCATACTAGCACCAAGAGGCTGCTAAAGCGTTTCGCAGAAAACACCAAGGAACCTGTTTCTCACTCCAACCACAAAGCGTGCGCAGCACGAGTCTTGGCACAGCAGAACACTTTCCTTGGCATGCCCTTTGCAGCCTCACTCCAAACGGGGCTCTCCGCTTCATCCATCCCCTAATTCCATACTAGCACCAACGCGCTGCTAAAGCGTTTCGCAGAAAACACCAAAGAACCTGTTTCTCACTCCAACCACAAAGCGTGCGCAGCACGAGTCTTGGCACAGCAGAACACTTCCCTTGGCATGCGCTTTGTAGCCTCACTCCAAACGGGGCTCTCCGCTTCATCCATCCCCTGACTCCATACTAGCACCAACGGGCTGCTAAAGAGTTTCGCAGAAAACACCAAGGAACCTGCTTCTCACTCCAACCACAAAGCGTGCGCAGCACGAGTCTTGGCATAGCAGAACACTTCCCTTGGCATGCGCTTTGCAGCCTCACTCCAAACGGGGCTCTCCGCTTCATCCATCCCCTGACTCCATACTAGCACCAACGGGCTGCTAAAGAGTTTCGCAGAAAACACCAAGGAACCTGCTTCTCACTCCAACCACAAAGCGTGCACAGCACGAGTCTTGGCACAGCAGAACACTTCCCTTGGCATGCCCTTTGCAGCCTCACTCCAAACGGGTCTCTACGCTTCATCCATCCCCTAACTCCATACTAGTCCTAAGAGGCTGCTAAAGCGTTTCGCAGAAAACACCAAGGAACCTGTTTCTCACTCCAACCACAAAGCGTGCGCAGCACGAGTCTTGGCATAGCAGAACACTTCCCTTGGCATGCCCTTTGCAGCCTCACTCCAAACGGGGCTCTCCGCTTCATCCATCCCCTAATTCCATACTGGCACCAACGGGCTGCTAAAGCGTTTCGCAGAAAACACCAAAGAACCTGTTTCTCACTCCAACCACAAAGCGTGCGCAGCACGAGTCTTGGCACAGCAGAACACTTCCCCTGGCATGCCCTTTGCAGCCTCACTCCAAACGGGGCTCTCCGCTTCATCCATCCCCTGACTCCATACTAGCACCAAGAGGCTGCTAAAGCGTTTCGCAGAAAACACCAAGGAACCTGTTTCTCACTCCAACCACAAAGCGTGCGCAGCACGAGTCTTGGCAGAGCAGAACACTTTCCTTGGCATGCCCTTTGCAGCCTCACTCCAAACGGGGCTCTCCGCTTCATCCATCCCCTAATTCCATACTAGCACCAACGGGCTGCTAAAGCGTTTCGCAGAAAACACCAAAGAACCTGTTTCTCACTCCAACCACAAAGCGTGCGCAGCACGAGTCTTGGCACAGCAGAACACTTCCCTTGGCATGCCCTTTGCAGCCTCACTCCAAACGGGGCTCTCCGCTTCATCCATCCCCTGACTCCATACTAGCACCAAGAGGCTGCTAAAGCGTTTCGCAGAAAACACCAAGGAACCTGTTTCTCACTCCAACCACAAAGCGTGCGCAGCACGAGTCTTGGCACAGCAGAACACTTCCCTTGGCATGCCCTTTGCAGCCTCACTCCAAACGGGGCTCTCCGCTTCATCCATCCCCTGACTCCATACTAGCACCAACGGGCTGCTAAAGCGTTTCGCAGAAAACACCAAAGAACCTGTTTCTCACTCCAACCACAAAGCGTGCGCAGCACGAGTCTTGGCACAGCAGAACACTTCCCCTGGCATGCCCTTTGCAGCCTCACTCCAAACGGGGCTCTCCGCTTCATCCATCCCCTGACTCCATACTAGCACCAAGAGGCTGCTAAAGCGTTTCGCAGAAAACACCAAGGAACCTGTTTCTCACTCCAACCACAAAGCGTGCGCAGCACGAGTCTTGGCACAGCAGAACACTTTCCTTGGCATGCCCTTTGCAGCCTCACTCCAAACGGGGCTCTCCGCTTCATCCATCCCCTAATTCCATACTAGCACCAACGCGCTGCTAAAGCGTTTCGCATAAAACACCAAAGAACCTGTTTCTCACTCCAACCACAAAGCGTGCGCAGCACGAGTCTTGGCACAGCAGAACACTTCCCTTGGCATGCGCTTTGTAGCCTCACTCCAAACGGGGCTCTCCGCTTCATCCATCCCCTGACTCCATACTAGCACCAACGGGCTGCTAAAGAGTTTCGCAGAAAACACCAAGGAACCTGCTTCTCACTCCAACCACAAAGCGTGCGCAGCACGAGTCTTGGCACAGCAGAACACTTCCCTTGGCATGCGCTTTGCAGCCTCACTCCAAACGGGGCTCTCCGCTTCATCCATCCCCTGACTCCATACTAGCACCAACGGGCTGCTAAAGCGTTTCGCAGAAAACACCAAGGAACCTGTTTCTCACTCCAACCACAAAGCGTGCACAGCACGAGTCTTGGCACAGCAGAACACTTCCCTTGGCATGCCCTTTGCAGCCTCACTCCAAACGGGTCTCTACGCTTCATCCATCCCCTAACTCCATACTAGTCCTAAGAGGCTGCTAAAGCGTTTCGCAGAAAACACCAAGGAACCTGTTTCTCACTCCAACCACAAAGCGTGCGCAGCACGAGTCTTGGCACAGCAGAACACTTCCCTTGGCATGCCCTTTGCAGCCTCACTCCAAACGGGGCTCTCCGCTTCATCCATCCCCTAATTCCATACTGGCACCAACGGGCTGCTAAAGCGTTTCGCAGAAAACACCAAAGAACCTGTTTCTCACTCCAACCACAAAGCGTGCGCAGCACGAGTTTTGGCACAGCAGAACACTTCCCTTGGCATGCCCTTTGCAGCCTCACTCCAAACGGGGCTCTACGCTTCATCCATCCCCTAATTCCATACTAGCACCAAAAGGCTCCTAAAGCGTTTCGCAGAAAGCACCAAAGAACCTGTTTCTCACTCCAACCACAAAGCGTGCGCAGCACGAGTCTTGGCACAGCAGAACACTTCTCTTGGCATACCCTTTGCAGCCTCACTGCAAACGGGGCTCTCCGCTTCATCCATCCCCTGACTCCATACTAGCACCAACGGCCTGCTAAAGCGTTTCGCAGAAAACATCAAAGAACCTGTTTCTCACTCCAACCACAAAGCGTGCGCAGCACGAGTCTTGGCACAGCAGAACACTTCCCTTGGCATGCCCTTTGCAGCCTCACTCCAAACGGGGCTCTCCGCTTCATCCATCCCCTGACTCCATACTAGCACCAACAGGCTGCTAAAGCGTTTCGCAGAAACCACCAAGGAACCTGTTTCTCACTCCAACCACAAAGCGTGCGCAGCACGAGTCTTGGCACAGCAGAACACTTCCCTTGGCATACCCTTTGCAGCCTCACTCCAAACGGGGCTCTCCGCTTCATCCATCCCCTGACTCCATACTAGCACCAACGGGCTGCTAAAGCGTTTCGCAGAAAACACCAAAGAACCTGTTTCTCACTCCAACCACAAAGCGTGCGCAGCACGAGTCTTGGCACAGCAGAACACTTCCCTTGGCATGCCCTTTGCAGCCTCACTCCAAACGGGGCTCTACGCTTCATCCATCCCCTAACTCCATACTAGCACCAAGAGGCTGCTAAAGCGTTTCGCAGAAAACACCAAGGAACCTGTTTCTCACTCCAACCACAAAGCGTGCGCAGCACGAGTCTTGGCACAGCAGAACACTTCCCTTGGCATGCCCTTTGCAGCCTCACTCCAAACGGGGCTCTCCGCTTCATCCATCCCCTGACTCCATACTAGCACCAACGGCCTGCTAAAGCGTTTCGCAGAAAACACCAAAGAACCTGTTTCTCACTCCAACCACAAAGCGTGCGCAGCACGAGTATTGGCACAGCAGAACACTTCCCTTGGCATGCCCTTTGCAGCCTCACTCCAAACGGGGCTCTCCTCTTCATCCATCCCCTAATTCCATACTGGCACCAACGGCCTGCTAAAGCGTTTCGCAGAAAACACCAAAGAACCTGTTTCTCACTCCAACCACAAAGCGTGCGCAGCACGAGTCTTGGCACAGCAGAACACTTCCCTTGGCATGCCCTTTGCAGCCTCACTCCAAACGGGGCTCTCCGCTTCATCCATCCCCTGACTCCATACTAGCACCAACAGGCTCCTAAAGCGTTTCGCAGAAAGCACCAAAGAACCTGTTTCTCACTCCAACCACAAAGCGTGCGCAGCACGAGTCTTGGCATAGCAGAACACTTCCCTTGGCATGCCCTTTGCAGCCTCACTCCAAACGGGGCTCTCCGCTTCATCCATCCCCTAACTCCATACTAGCACCAACAGGCTCCTAAAGCGTTTCGCAGAAAACACCAAAGAACCTGTTTCTCACTCCAACCACAAAGCGTGCGCAGCACGAGTCTTGGCACAGCAGAACACTTCCCTTGGCATGCCCTTTGCAGCCTCACTCCAAACGGGGCTCTCCGCTTCATCCATCCCCTAATTCCATACTGGCACCAACGGCCTGCTAAAGCGTTTCGCAGAAAACACCAAAGAACCTGTTTCTCACTCCAACCACAAAGCGTGCGCAGCACGAGTCTTGGCACAGCAGAACACTTCCCTTGGCATGCCCTTTGCAGTCTCACTCCAAACGGGGCTCTCCGCTTCATCCATCCCCTGACTCCATACTAGCACCAACGGGCTCCTAAAGCGTTTCGCAGAAAACACCAAAGAACCTGTTTCTCACTCCAACCACAAAGCGTGCGCAGCACGAGTCTTGGCACAGCAGAACACTTCCCTTGGCATACCCTTTGCAGCCTCACTCCAAACGGGGCTTTCCGCTTCATCCATCGCCTAATTCCATACTAGCACAAACGGCCTGCTAAAGCGTTTCGCAGAAAGCACCAAAGAACCTGTTTCTCACTCCAACCACAAAGCGTGCGCAGCACGAGTCTTGGCACAGCAGAACACTTCCCTTGGCATGCGCTTTGTAGCCTCACTCCAAACGGGGCTCTCCGCTTCATCCATCCCCTGACTCCATACTAGCACCAACAGGCTGCTAAAGCGTTTCGCAGAAAACACCAAGGAACCTGTTTCTCACTCCAACCACAAAGCGTGCGCAGCACGAGTCTTGGCACAGCAGAACACTTCCCTTGGCATGCCCTTTGAAGCCTCACTCCAAACGGGGCGCTCCGCTTCATCCATCCCCTGACTCCATACTAGCACCAACGCGCTGCTAAAGCGTTTCGCAGAAAACACCAAGGAACCTGTTTCTCACTCCAACCACAAAGCGTGCGCAGCACGAGTCTTGGCACAGCAGAACACTTCCCTTGGCATGCCCTTTGCAGCCTCACTCCAAACGGGACTCTACGCTTCATCCATCCCCTAACTCCATACTAGCACCAAGAGGCTGCTAAAGCGTTTCGCAGAAAACACCAAGGAACCTGTTTCTCACTCCAACCACAAAGTGTGCGCAGCACGAGTCTTGGCACAGCAGAACACTTCCCTTGGCATGCCCTTTGCAGCCTCACTCCAAACGGGGCTCTCCGCTTCATCCATCCCCTGACTCCATACTAGCACCAACAAGCTCCTAAAGCGTTTCGCAGAAAGCACCAAAGAACCTGTTTCTCACTCCAACCACAAAGCGTGCGCAGCACTAGTCTTGGCATAGCAGAACACTTCCCTTGGCATGCCCTTTGCAGCCTCACTCCAAACGGGGCTCTCCGCTTCATCCATCCCCTAACTCCATACTAGCACCAACAGGCTCCTAAAGCGTTTCGCAGAAAACACCAAAGAACCTGTTTCTCACTCCAACCACAAAGCGTGCGCAGCACGAGTCTTGGCACAGCAGAACACTTCCCTTGGCATGCCCTTTGCAGCCTCACTCCAAACGGGGCTCTCCGCTTCATCCATCCCCTAATTCCATACTGGCACCAACGGCCTGCTAAAGCGTTTCGCAGAAAACACCAAAGAACCTGTTTCTCACTCCAACCACAAAGCGTGCGCAGCACGAGTCTTGGCACAGCAGAACACTTCCCTTGGCATGCCCTTTGCAGTCTCACTCCAAACGGGGCTCTCCGCTTCATCCATCCCCTGACTCCATACTAGCACCAACGGGCTCCTAAAGCGTTTCGCAGAAAGCACCAAAGAACCTGTTTCTCACTCCAACCACAAAGCGTGCGCAGCACGAGTCTTGGCACAGCAGAACACTTCCCTTGGCATACCCTTTGCAGCCTCACTCCAAACGGGGCTTTCCGCTTCATCCATCGCCTAATTCCATACTAGCACAAACGGCCTGCTAAAGCGTTTCGCAGAAAGCACCAAAGAACCTGTTTCTCACTCCAACCACAAAGCGTGCGCAGCACGAGTCTTGGCACAGCAGAACACTTCCCTTGGCATGCGCTTTGTAGCCTCACTCCAAACGGGGCTCTCCGCTTCATCCATCCCCTGACTCCATACTAGCACCAACAGGCTGCTAAAGCGTTTCGCAGAAAACACCAAGGAACCTGTTTCTCACTCCAACCACAAAGCGTGCGCAGCACGAGTCTTGGCACAGCAGAACACTTCCCTTGGCATGCCCTTTGAAGCCTCACTCCAAACGGGGCGCTCCGCTTCATCCATCCCCTGACTCCATACTAGCACCAACGCGCTGCTAAAGCGTTTCGCAGAAAACACCAAGGAACCTGTTTCTCACTCCAACCACAAAGCGTGCGCAGCACGAGTCTTGGCACAGCAGAACACTTCCCTTGGCATGCCCTTTGCAGCCTCACTCCAAACGGGACTCTACGCTTCATCCATCCCCTAACTCCATACTAGCACCAAGAGGCTGCTAAAGCGTTTCGCAGAAAACACCAAGGAACCTGTTTCTCACTCCAACCACAAAGTGTGCGCAGCACGAGTCTTGGCACAGCAGAACACTTCCCTTGGCATGCCCTTTGCAGCCTCACTCCAAACGGGGCTCTCCGCTTCATCCATCCCCTAATTCCATACTGGCACCAACGGGCTGCTAAAGCGTTTCGCAGAAAACACCCAAGAACCTGTTTCTCACTCCAACCACAAAGCGTGCGCAGCACGAGTCTTGGCACAGCAGAACACTTCCCTTGGCATGCCCTTTGCAGCCTCACTCCAAACGGGGCTCTCCGCTTCATCCATCCCCTAACTCCATACTAGCACCAACAGGCTCCTAAAGCGTTTCGCAGAAAGCACCAAAGAACCTGTTTCTCACTCCAACCACAAAGCGTGCGCAGCACGAGTCTTGGCACAGCAGAACACTTCTCTTGGCATACCCTTTGCAGCCTCACTCCAAACGGGGCTCTCCGCTTCATCCATCCCCTGACTCCATACTAGCACCAACGGGCTGCTAAAGCGTTTCGCAGAAAACACCAAAGAACCTGTTTCTCACTCCAAACACAAAGCGTGCGCAGCACGAGTCTTGGCACAGCAGAACACTTCCCTTGGCATACCCTTTGCAGCCTCACTCCAAACGGGGCTCTCCGCTTCATCCATCCCCTGACTCCATACTAGCACCAAGAGGCTGCTAAAGCGTTTCGCAGAAAACACCAAGGAACCTGTTTCTCACTCCAACCACAAAGCGTGCGCAGCACGAGTCTTGGCACAGCAGAACACTTTCCTTGGCATGCCCTTTGCAGCCTCACTCCAAACGGGGCTCTCTGCTTCATCCATCCCCTAATTCCATACTAGCACCAACGGGCTGCTAAAGCATTTCGCAGAAAACACCAAAGAACCTGTTTCTCACTCCAACCACAAAGCGTGCGCAGCACGAGTCTTGGCACAGCAGAACACTTCCCTTGGCATGCCCTTTGCAGCCTCACTCCAAACGGGGCTTTCCGCTTCATCCATCCCCTAATTCCATACTAGCACCAACAGGCTCCTAAAGCGTTTCGCAGAAAGCACCAAAGAACCTGTTTCTCACTCCAACCACAAAGCGTGCGCAGCACGAGTCTTGGCATAGCAGAACACTTCCCTTGGCATGCCCTTTGCAGCCTCACTCCAAACGGGGCTCTCCGCTTCATCCATCCCCTAACTCCATACTAGCACCAACAGGCTCCTAAAGCGTTTCGCAGAAAACACCAAAGAACCTGTTTCTCACTCCAACCACAAAGCGTGCGCAGCACGAGTCTTGGCACAGCAGAACACTTCCCTTGGCATGCCCTTTGCAGCCTCACTCCAAACGGGGCTCTCCGCTTCATCCATCCCCTAATTCCATACTGGCACCAACGGCCTGCTAAAGCGTTTCGCAGAAAACACCAAAGAACCTGTTTCTCACTCCAACCACAAAGCGTGCGCAGCACGAGTCTTGGCACAGCAGAACACTTCCCTTGGCATGCCCTTTGCAGTCTCACTCCAAACGGGGCTCTCTGCTTCATCCATCCCCTGACTCCATACTAGCACCAACGGGCTCCTAAAGCGTTTCGCAGAAAGCACCAAAGAACCTGTTTCTCACTCCAACCACAAAGCGTGCGCAGCACGAGTCTTGGCACAGCAGAACACTTCCCTTGGCATACCCTTTGCAGCCTCACTCCAAACGGGGCTTTCCGCTTCATCCATCGCCTAATTCCATACTAGCACAAACGGCCTGCTAAAGCGTTTCGCAGAAAGCACCAAAGAACCTGTTTCTCACTCCAACCACAAAGCGTGCGCAGCACGAGTCTTGGCACAGCAGAACACTTCCCTTGGCATGCGCTTTGTAGCCTCACTCCAAACGGGGCTCTCCGCTTCATCCATCCCCTGACTCCATACTAGCACCAACAGGCTGCTAAAGCGTTTCGCAGAAAACACCAAGGAACCTGTTTCTCACTCCAACCACAAAGCGTGCGCAGCACGAGTCTTGGCACAGCAGAACACTTCCCTTGGCATGCCCTTTGAAGCCTCACTCCAAACGGGCCACTCCGCTTCATCCATCCCCTGACTCCATACTAGCACCAACGCGCTGCTAAAGCGTTTCGCAGAAAACACCAAGGAACCTGTTTCTCACTCCAACCACAAAGCGTGCGCAGCACGAGTCTTGGCACAGCAGAACACTTCCCTTGGCATGCCCTTTGCAGCCTCACTCCAAACGGGACTCTACGCTTCATCCATCCCCTAACTCCATACTAGCACCAAGAGGCTGCTAAAGCGTTTCGCAGAAAACACCAAGGAACCTGTTTCTCACTCCAACCACAAAGTGTGCGCAGCACGAGTCTTGGCACAGCAGAACACTTCCCTTGGCATGCCCTTTGCAGCCTCACTCCAAACGGGGCTCTCCGCTTCATCCATCCCCTAATTCCATACTGGCACCAACGGGCTGCTAAAGCGTTTCGCAGAAAGCACCAAAGAACCTGTTTCTCACTCCAACCACAAAGCGTGCGCAGCACGAGTCTTGGCACAGCAGAACACTTCCCTTGGCATGCCCTTTGCAGTCTCACTCCAAACGGGGCTCTCCGCTTCATCCATCCCCTGACTCCATACTAGCACCAACGGCCTGCTAAAGCGTTTCGCAGAAAACACCAAAGAACCTGTTTCTCACTCCAACCACAAAGCGTGCGCAGCACGAGTCTTGGCACAGCAGAACACTTCCCTTGGCATGCCCTTTGCAGCCTCACTCCAAACGGGGCTCTCCGCTTCATCCATCCCCTAACTCCATACTAGCACCAACAGGCTCCTAAAGCGTTTCGCAGAAAGCACCAAAGAACCTGTTTCTCAATCCAACCACAAAGCGTGCGCAGCACGAGTCTTGGCACAGCAGAACACTTCTCTTGGCATACCCTTTGCAGCCTCACTCCAAACGGGGCTCTCCGCTTCATCCATCCCCTGACTCCATACTAGCACCAACGGGCTGCTAAAGCGTTTCGCAGAAAACACCAAAGAACCTGTTTCTCACTCCAAACACAAAGCGTGCGCAGCACGAGTCTTGGCACAGCAGAACACTTCCCTTGGCATACCCTTTGCAGCCTCACTCCAAACGGGGCTCTCCGCTTCATCCATCCCCTGACTCCATACTAGCACCAAGAGGCTGCTAAAGCGTTTCGCAGAAAACACCAAGGAACCTGTTTCTCACTCCAACCACAAAGCGTGCGCAGCACGAGTCTTGGCACAGCAGAACACTTTCCTTGGCATGCCCTTTGCAGCCTCACTCCAAACGGGGCTCTCCGCTTCATCCATCCCCTAATTCCATACTAGCACCAACGGGCTGCTAAAGCATTTCGCAGAAAACACCAAAGAACCTGTTTCTCACTCCAACCACAAAGCGTGCGCAGCACGAGTCTTGGCACAGCAGAACACTTCCCTTGGCATGCCCTTTGCAGCCTCACTCCAAACGGGGCTTTCCGCTTCATCCATCCCCTAATTCCATACTAGCACCAACGGGCTGCTAAAGCGTTTCGCAGAAAGCACCAAAGAACCTGTTTCACACTCCAACCACAAAGCGGGCGCAGCACGAGTCTTGGCACAGCAGAACACTTCCCTTGGCATGCGCTTTGTAGCCTCACTCCAAACGGGGCTCTCCGCTTCATCCATCCCCTGACTCCATACTAGCACCAACAGGCTGCTAAAGCGTTTCGCAGAAAACACCAAGGAACCTGTTTCTCACTCCAACCACAAAGCGTGCGCAGCACGAGTCTTGGCACAGCAGAACACTTCCCTTGGCATGCCCTTTGCAGCCTCACTCCAAACGGGGCTCTCCGCTTCATCCATCCCCTGACTCCATACTAGCACCAACAGGCTGCTAAAGCGTTTCGCAGAAAACACAAAGGAACCTGCTTCTCACTCCAACCACAAAGCGTGCGCAGCACGAGTCTTGGCATAGCAGAACACTTCCCTTGGCATGCGCTTTGCAGCCTCACTCCAAACGGGGCTCTCCGCTTCATCCATCCCCTGACTCCATACTAGCACCAACGGGCTGCTAAAGCGTTTCGCAGAAAACACCAAGGAACCTGTTTCTCACTCCAACCACAAAGCGTGCGCAGCACGAGTCTTGGCACAGCAGAACACTTCCCTTGGCATGCCCTTTGCAGCCTCACTCCAAACGGGGCTCTCCTCTTCATCCATTCCCTAATTCCATATTAGCACCAACGGGCTGCTAAAGCGTTTCGCAGAAAACACCAAAGAACCTGTTTCTCACTCCAACCACAAAGCGTGCGCAGCACGAGTCTTGTCACAGCAGAACACTTCCATTGGCATGCCCTTTGCAGCCTCACTCCAAACGGGGCTCTCCGCTTCATCCATCCCCTGACTCCATACTAGCACCAATGGACTCCTAAAGCGTTTCGCAGAAAGCACCAAAGAACCTGTTTCTCACTCCAACCACAAAGCGTGCGCAGCACGAGTCTTGGCACAGCAGAACACTTCCCTTGGCATGCCCTTTGCAGTCTCACTCCAAACGGGGCTTTCCGCTTCATCCATCCCCTAATTCCATACTAGCACCAACGGCCTGCTAAAGCGTTTCGCAGAAAGCACCAAAGAACCTGTTTCTCACTCCAACCACAAAGCGTGCGCAGCACGAGTCTTGGCACAGCAGAACACTTCCCTTGGCATGCCCTTTGCAGCCTCACTCCAAACGGGGCTCTCCGCTTCATCCATCCCCTGACTCCATACTAGCACCAACAGGCTGCTAAAGCGTTTCGCAGAAAACACCAAGGAACCTGCTTCTCACTCCAACCACAAAGCGTGCGCAGCACGAGTCTTGGCATAGCAGAACACTTCCCTTGGCATGCCCTTTGCAGCCTCACTCCAAACGGGGCTCTCCGCTTCATCCATCCCCTGACTCCATACTAGCACCAACGCGCTGCTAAAGCGTTTCGCAGAAAACACCAAGGAACCTGTTTCTCACTCCAACCACAAAGCGTGCGCAGCACGAGTCTTGGCACAGCAGAACACTTCCCTTGGCATGCGCTTTGCAGCCTCACTCCAAACGGGGCTCTACGCTTCATCCATCCCCTAACTCCATACTAGCACCAACGCGCTGCTAAAGCGTTTCGCAGAAAACACAAAGGAACCTGCTTCTCACTCCAACCACAAAGCGTGCGCAGCACGAGTCTTGGCATAGCAGAACACTTCCCTCGGCATGCGCTTTGCAGCCTCACTCCAAACGGGGCTCTCCGCTTCATCCATCCCCTGACTCCATACTAGCACCAACGGGCTGCTAAAGCGTTTCGCAGAAAACACCAAGGAACCTGTTTCTCACTCCAACCACAAAGCGTGCGCAGCACGAGTCTTGGCACAGCAGAACACTTCCCTTGGCATGCGCTTTGTAGCCTCACTGCAAACGGGGCTCTCCGCTTCATCCATCCCCTGACTCCATACTAGCACCAACGGCCTGCTAAAGCGTTTCGCAGAAAACATCAAAGAACCTGTTTCTCACTCCAACCACAAAGCGTGCGCAGCACGAGTCTTGGCACAGCAGAACACTTCCCTTGGCATGCCCTTTGCAGCCTCACTCCAAACGGGGCTCTACGCTTCATCCATCCCCTGACTCCATACTAGCACCAAGAGGCTGCTAAAGCGTTTCGCAGAAAACACCAAGGAACCTGTTTCTCACTCCAACCACAAAGCGTGCGCAGCACGAGTCTTGGCACAGCAGAACACTTCTCTTGGCATACCCTTTGCAGCCTCACTCCAAACGGGGCTCTACGCTTCATCCATCCCCTGACTCCATACTAGCACCAACGCGCTGCTAAAGCGTTTCGCAGAAAACATCAAAGAACCTGTTTCTCACTCCAACCACAAAGCGTGCGCAGCACGAGTCTTGGCACAGCAGAACACTTCCCTTGGCATGCCCTTTTCAGCCTCACTCCAAACGGGGCTCTACGCTTCATCCATCCCCTAACTCCATACTAGCACCAAGAGGCTGCTAAAGCGTTTCGCAGAAAACACCAAGGAACCTGTTTCTCACTCCAACCACAAAGCGTGCGCAGCACGAGTCTTGGCACAGCAGAACACTTCCCTTGGCATGCCCTTTGCAGCCTCACTCCAAACGGGGCTCTCCTCTTCATCCATCCCCTGACTCCATACTAGCACCAACAGGCTCCTAAAGCGTTTCGCAGAAAGCACCAAAGAACCTGTTTCTCACTCCAACCACAAAGCGTGTGCAGCACGAGTCTTGGCACAGCAGAACACTTCCCTTGGCATACCCTTTGCAGCCTCACTCCAAACGGGGCTCTCCGCTTCATCCATCCCCTGACTCCATACTAGCACCAACGGCCTGCTAAAGCGTTTCGCAGAAAACACCAAGGAACCTGTTTCTCACTCCAACCACAAAGCGTGCGCAGCACGAGTCTTGGCACAGCAGAACACTTCCCTTGGCATGCCCTTTGCAGCCTCACTCCAAACGGGGCTCTCCGCTTCATCCATCCCCTAATTCCATACTAGCACCAACGGCCTGCTAAAGCGTTTCGCAGAAAACACCAAAGAACCTGTTTCTCACTCCAACCACAAAGCGTGCGCAGCACGAGTCTTGGCACAGCAGAACACTTCCCTTGGCATGCCCTTTGCAGTCTCACTCCAAACGGGGCTCTCCGCTTCATCCATCCCCTGACTCCATACTAGCACCAACGGGCTCCTAAAGCGTTTCGCAGAAAGCACCAAAGAACCTGTTTCTCACTCCAACCACAAAGCGTGCGCAGCACGAGTCTTGGCACAGCAGAACACTTCCCTTGGCATACCCTTTGCAGCCTCACTCCAAACGGGGCTTTCCGCTTCATCCATCGCCTAATTCCATACTAGCACAAACGGCCTGCTAAAGCGTTTCACAGAAAGCACCAAAGAACCTGTTTCTCACTCCAACCACAAAGCGTGCGCAGCACGAGTCTTGGCACAGCAGAACACTTCCCTTGGCATGCGCTTTGTAGCCTCACTCCAAACGGGGCTCTCCGCTTCATCCATCCCCTGACTCCATACTAGCACCAACAGGCTGCTAAAGCGTTTCGCAGAAAACACCAAGGAACCTGTTTCTCACTCCAACCACAAAGCGTGCGCAGCACGAGTCTTGGCACAGCAGAACACTTCCCTTGGCATGCCCTTTGAAGCCTCACTCCAAACGGGGCGCTCCGCTTCATCCATCCCCTGACTCCATACTAGCACCAACGCGCTGCTAAAGCGTTTCGCAGAAAACACCAAGGAACCTGTTTCTCACTCCAACCACAAAGCGTGCGCAGCACGAGTCTTGGCACAGCAGAACACTTCCCTTGGCATGCCCTTTGCAGCCTCACTCCAAACGGGACTCTACGCTTCATCCATCCCCTAACTCCATACTAGCACCAAGAGGCTGCTAAAGCGTTTCGCAGAAAACACCAAGGAACCTGTTTCTCACTCCAACCACAAAGTGTGCGCAGCACGAGTCTTGGCACAGCAGAACACTTCCCTTGGCATGCCCTTTGCAGCCTCACTCCAAACGGGGCTCTCCGCTTCATCCATCCCCTAATTCCATACTGGCACCAACGGGCTGCTAAAGCGTTTCGCAGAAAACACCAAAGAACCTGTTTCTCACTCCAACCACAAAGCGTGCGCAGCACGAGTCTTGGCACAGCAGAACACTTCCCTTGGCATGCCCTTTGCAGCCTCACTCCAAACGGGGCTCTCCGCTTCATCCATCCCCTGACTCCATACTAGCACCAACGGGCTGCTAAAGCGTTTCGCAGAAAACACCAAAGAACCTGTTTCTCACTCCAAACACAAAGCGTGCGCAGCACGAGTCTTGGCACAGCAGAACACTTCCCTTGGCATACCCTTTGCAGCCTCACTCCAAACGGGGCTCTCCGCTTCATCCATCCCCTGACTCCATACTAGCACCAAGAGGCTGCTAAAGCGTTTCGCAGAAAACACCAAGGAACCTGTTTCTCACTCCAACCACAAAGCGTGCGCAGCACGAGTCTTGGCACAGCAGAACACTTTCCTTGGCATGCCCTTTGCAGCCTCACTCCAAACGGGGCTCTCCGCTTCATCCATCCCCTAATTCTATACTAGCACCAACGGGCTGCTAAAGCATTTCGCAGAAAACACCAAAGAACCTGTTTCTCACTCCAACCACAAAGCGTGCGCAGCACGAGTCTTGGCACAGCAGAACACTTCCCTTGGCATGCCCTTTGCAGCCTCACTCCAAACGGGGCTTTCCGCTTCATCCATCCCCTAATTCCATACTAGCACCAACGGGCTGCTAAAGCGTTTCGCAGAAAGCACCAAAGAACCTGTTTCTCACTCCAACCACAAAGCGGGCGCAGCACGAGTCTTGGCACAGCAGAACACTTCCCTTGGCATGCGCTTTGTAGCCTCACTCCAAACGGGGCTCTCCGCTTCATCCATCCCCTGACTCCATACTAGCACCAACAGGCTGCTAAAGCGTTTCGCAGAAAACACCAAAGAACCTGTTTCTCACTCCAACCACAAAGCGTGCGCAGCACGAGTCTTGGCACAGCAGAACACTTCCCTTGGCATGCCCTTTGCAGCCTCACTCCAAACGGGGCTCTCCGCTTCATCCATCCCCTGACTCCATACTAGCACCAACAGGCTCCTAAAGCGTTTCGCAGAAAACACAAAGAAACCTGCTTCTCACTCCAACCACAAAGCGTGCGCAGCACGAGTCTTGGCATAGCAGAACACTTCCCTTGGCATGCGCTTTGCAGCCTCACTCCAAACGGGGCTCTCCGCTTCATCCATCCCCTGACTCCATACTAGCACCAACGGGCTGCTAAAGCGTTTCGCAGAAAACACCAAGGAACCTGTTTCTCACTCCAACCACAAAGCGTGCGCAGCACGAGTCTTGGCACAGCAGAACACTTCCCTTGGCATGCCCTTTGCAGCCTCACTCCAAACGGGGCTCTCCGCTTCATCCATCCGCTAACTCCATACTAGCACCAACAGGCTCCTAAAGCGTTTCGCAGAAAGCACCAAAGAACCTGTTTCTCACTCCAACCACAAAGCGTGCGCAGCACGAGTCTTGGCACAGCAGAACACTTCTCTTGGCATACCCTTTGCAGCCTCACTCCAAACGGGGCTCTCCGCTTCATCCATCCCCTGACTCCATACTAGCACCAACGGGCTGCTAAAGCGTTTCGCAGAAAACACCAAAGAACCTGTTTCTCACTCCAAACACAAAGCGTGCGCAGCACGAGTCTTGGCACAGCAGAACACTTCCATTGGCATGCCCTTTGCAGCCTCACTCCAAACGGGGCTCTCCGCTTCATCCATCCCCTGACTCCATACTAGCACCAACGCGCTGCTAAAGCGTTTCGCAGAAAACACCAAAGAACCTGTTTCTCACTCCAACCACAAAGCGTGCGCAGCACGAGTCTTGGCACAGCAGAACACTTCCCTTGGCATGCCCTTTGCAGCCTCACTCCAAACGGGGCTCTCCTCTTCATCCATTCCCTAATTCCATATTAGCACCAACGGGCTGCTAAAGCGTTTCGCAGAAAACACCAAAGAACCTGTTTCTCACTCCAACCACAAAGCGTGCGCAGCACGAGTCTTGGCACAGCAGAACACTTCCATTGGCATGCCCTTTGCAGCCTCACTCCAAACGGGGCTCTCCGCTTCATCCATCCCCTGACTCCATACTAGCACCAATGGACTCCTAAAGCGTTTCGCAGAAAGCACCAAAGAACCTGTTTCTCACTCCAACCACAAAGCGTGCGCAGCACGAGTCTTGGCACAGCAGAACACTTCCCTTGGCATGCCCTTTGCAGTCTCACTCCAAACGGGGCTTTCCGCTTCATCCATCCCCTAATTCCATACTAGCACCAACGGCCTGCTAAAGCGTTTCGCAGAAAGCACCAAAGAACCTGTTTCTCACTCCAACCACAAAGCGTGCGCAGCACGAGTCTTGGCACAGCAGAACACTTCCCTTGGCATGCCCTTTGCAGCCTCACTCCAAACGGGGCTCTCCGCTTCATCCATCCCCTGACTCCATACTAGCACCAACAGGCTGCTAAAGCGTTTCGCAGAAAACACCAAGGAACCTGTTTCTCACTCCAACCACAAAGCGTGCGCAGCACGAGTCTTGGCACAGCAGAACACTTCCCTTGGCATGCCCTTTGCAGCCTCACTCCAAACGGGACTCTACGCTTCATCCATCCCCTAACTCCATACTAGCACCAAGAGGCTGCTAAAGCGTTTCGCAGAAAACACCAAGGAACCTGTTTCTCACTCCAACCACAAAGTGTGCGCAGCACGAGTCTTGGCACAGCAGAACACTTCCCTTGGCATGCCCTTTGCAGCCTCACTCCAAACGGGGCTCTCCGCTTCATCCATCCCCTAATTCCATACTGGCACCAACGGGCTGCTAAAGCGTTTCGCAGAAAACACCAAAGAACCTGTTTCTCACTCCAACCACAAAGCGTGCGCAGCACGAGTCTTGGCACAGCAGAACACTTCCCTTGGCATGCCCTTTGCAGCCTCACTCCAAACGGGGCTCTCCGCTTCATCCATCCCCTGACTCCATACTAGCACCAACGGGCTGCTAAAGCGTTTCGCAGAAAACACCAAAGAACCTGTTTCTCACTCCAAACACAAAGCGTGCGCAGCACGAGTCTTGGCACAGCAGAACACTTCCCTTGGCATACCCTTTGCAGCCTCACTCCAAACGGGGCTCTCCGCTTCATCCATCCCCTGACTCCATACTAGCACCAAGAGGCTGCTAAAGCGTTTCGCAGAAAACACCAAGGAACCTGTTTCTCACTCCAACCACAAAGCGTGCGCAGCACGAGTCTTGGCACAGCAGAACACTTTCCTTGGCATGCCCTTTGCAGCCTCACTCCAAACGGGGCTCTCCGCTTCATCCATCCCCTAATTCTATACTAGCACCAACGGGCTGCTAAAGCATTTCGCAGAAAACACCAAAGAACCTGTTTCTCACTCCAACCACAAAGCGTGCGCAGCACGAGTCTTGGCACAGCAGAACACTTCCCTTGGCATGCCCTTTGCAGCCTCACTCCAAACGGGGCTTTCCGCTTCATCCATCCCCTAATTCCATACTAGCACCAACGGGCTGCTAAAGCGTTTCGCAGAAAGCACCAAAGAACCTGTTTCTCACTCCAACCACAAAGCGGGCGCAGCACGAGTCTTGGCACAGCAGAACACTTCCCTTGGCATGCGCTTTGTAGCCTCACTCCAAACGGGGCTCTCCGCTTCATCCATCCCCTGACTCCATACTAGCACCAACAGGCTGCTAAAGCGTTTCGCAGAAAACACCAAAGAACCTGTTTCTCACTCCAACCACAAAGCGTGCGCAGCACGAGTCTTGGCACAGCAGAACACTTCCCTTGGCATGCCCTTTGCAGCCTCACTCCAAACGGGGCTCTCCGCTTCATCCATCCCCTGACTCCATACTAGCACCAACAGGCTCCTAAAGCGTTTCGCAGAAAACACAAAGAAACCTGCTTCTCACTCCAACCACAAAGCGTGCGCAGCACGAGTCTTGGCATAGCAGAACACTTCCCTTGGCATGCGCTTTGCAGCCTCACTCCAAACGGGGCTCTCCGCTTCATCCATCCCCTGACTCCATACTAGCACCAACGGGCTGCTAAAGCGTTTCGCAGAAAACACCAAGGAACCTGTTTCTCACTCCAACCACAAAGCGTGCGCAGCACGAGTCTTGGCACAGCAGAACACTTCCCTTGGCATGCCCTTTGCAGCCTCACTCCAAACGGGGCTCTCCGCTTCATCCATCCGCTAACTCCATACTAGCACCAACAGGCTCCTAAAGCGTTTCGCAGAAAGCACCAAAGAACCTGTTTCTCACTCCAACCACAAAGCGTGCGCAGCACGAGTCTTGGCACAGCAGAACACTTCTCTTGGCATACCCTTTGCAGCCTCACTCCAAACGGGGCTCTCCGCTTCATCCATCCCCTGACTCCATACTAGCACCAACGGGCTGCTAAAGCGTTTCGCAGAAAACACCAAAGAACCTGTTTCTCACTCCAAACACAAAGCGTGCGCAGCACGAGTCTTGGCACAGCAGAACACTTCCATTGGCATGCCCTTTGCAGCCTCACTCCAAACGGGGCTCTCCGCTTCATCCATCCCCTGACTCCATACTAGCACCAACGCGCTGCTAAAGCGTTTCGCAGAAAACACCAAAGAACCTGTTTCTCACTCCAACCACAAAGCGTGCGCAGCACGAGTCTTGGCACAGCAGAACACTTCCCTTGGCATGCCCTTTGCAGCCTCACTCCAAACGGGGCTCTCCTCTTCATCCATTCCCTAATTCCATATTAGCACCAACGGGCTGCTAAAGCGTTTCGCAGAAAACACCAAAGAACCTGTTTCTCACTCCAACCACAAAGCGTGCGCAGCACGAGTCTTGGCACAGCAGAACACTTCCATTGGCATGCCCTTTGCAGCCTCACTCCAAACGGGGCTCTCCGCTTCATCCATCCCCTGACTCCATACTAGCACCAATGGACTCCTAAAGCGTTTCGCAGAAAGCACCAAAGAACCTGTTTCTCACTCCAACCACAAAGCGTGCGCAGCACGAGTCTTGGCACAGCAGAACACTTCCCTTGGCATGCCCTTTGCAGTCTCACTCCAAACGGGGCTTTCCGCTTCATCCATCCCCTAATTCCATACTAGCACCAACGGCCTGCTAAAGCGTTTCGCAGAAAGCACCAAAGAACCTGTTTCTCACTCCAACCACAAAGCGTGCGCAGCACGAGTCTTGGCACAGCAGAACACTTCCCTTGGCATGCCCTTTGCAGCCTCACTCCAAACGGGGCTCTCCGCTTCATCCATCCCCTGACTCCATACTAGCACCAACAGGCTGCTAAAGCGTTTCGCAGAAAACACCAAGGAACCTGCTTCTCACTCCAACCACAAAGCGTGCGCAGCACGAGTCTTGGCATAGCAGAACACTTCCCTTGGCATGCCCTTTGCAGCCTCACTCCAAACGGGGCTCTCCGCTTCATCCATCCCCTGACTCCATACTAGCACCAACGCGCTGCGAAAGCGTTTCGCAGAAAACACCAAGGAACCTGTTTCTCACTCCAACCACAAAGCGTGCGCAGCACGAGTCTTGGCACAGCAGAACACTTCCCTTGGCATGCGCTTTGCAGCCTCACTCCAAACGGGGCTCTACGCTTCATCCATCCCCTAACTCCATACTAGCACCAACGCGCTGCTAAAGCGTTTCGCAGAAAACACAAAGGAACCTGCTTCTCACTCCAACCACAAAGCGTGCGCAGCACGAGTCTTGGCATAGCAGAACACTTCCCTCGGCATGCGCTTTGCAGCCTCACTCCAAACGGGGCTCTCCGCTTCATCCATCCCCTGACTCCATACTAGCACCAACGGGCTGCTAAAGCGTTTCGCAGAAAACACCAAGGAACCTGTTTCTCACTCCAACCACAAAGCGTGCGCAGCACGAGTCTTGGCACAGCAGAACACTTCCCTTGGCATGCCCTTTGCAGCCTCACTCCAAACGGGACTCTACGCTTCATCCATCCCCTAACTCCATACTAGCACCAAGAGGCTGCTAAAGCGTTTCGCAGAAAACACCAAGGAACCTGTTTCTCACTCCAACCACAAAGCGTGCGCAGCACGAGTCTTGGCACAGCAGAACACTTCCCTTGGCATGCCCTTTGCAGCCTCACTCCAAACGGGGCTCTCCGCTTCATCCATCCCCTAATTCCATACTGGCACCAACGGGCTGCTAAAGCGTTTCGCAGAAAACACCAAAGAACCTGTTTCTCACTCCAACCACAAAGCGTGCGCAGCACGAGTCTTGGCACAGCAGAACACTTCCCTTGGCATGCCCTTTGCAGCCTCACTCCAAACGGGGCTCTCCGCTTCATCCATCCCCTAACTCCATACTAGCACCAACAGGCTCCTAAAGCGTTTCGCAGAAAGCACCAAAGAACCTGTTTCTCACTCCAACCACAAAGCGTGCGCAGCACGAGTCTTGGCACAGCAGAACACTTCTCTTGGCATACCCTTTGCAGCCTCACTCCAAACGGGGCTCTCCGCTTCATCCATCCCCTAATTCCATACTGGCACCAACGGGCTGCTAAAGCGTTTCGCAGAAAACACCAAAGAACCTGTTTCTCACTCCAACCACAAAGCGTGCGCAGCACGAGTCTTGGCACAGCAGAACACTTCCCTTGGCATGCGCTTTGCAGCCTCACTCCAAACGGGGCTCTCCGCTTCATCCATCCCCTGACTCCATACTAGCACCAACAGGCTCCTAAAGCGTTTGGCAGAAAGCACCAAAGAACCTGTTTCTCACTCCAACCACAAAGCGTGCGCAGCACGAGTCTTGGCACAGCAGAACACTTCTCTTGGCATACCCTTTGCAGCCTCACTCCAAACGGGGCTCTCCGCTTCATCCATCCCCTGACTCCATACTAGCACCAACGGGCTGCTAAAGCGTTTCGCAGAAAACACCAAAGAACCTGTTTCTCACTCCAAACACAAAGCGTGCGCAGCACGAGTCTTGGCACAGCAGAACACTTCCATTGGCATGCCCTTTGCAGCCTCACTCCAAACGGGGCTCTCCGCTTCATCCATCCCCTGACTCCATACTAGCACGAACGCGCTGCTAAAGCGTTTCGCAGAAAACACCAAAGAACCTGTTTCTCACTCCAACCACAAAGCGTGCGCAGCATGATTCTTGGCACAGCAGAACACTTCCCTTGGCATGCCCTTTGCAGCCTCACTCCAAACGGGGCTCTCCTCTTCATCCATTCCCTAATTCCATTATAGCACCAACGGGCTGCTAAAGCGTTTCGCAGAAAACACCAAAGAACCTGTTTCTCACTCCAACCACAAAGCGTGCGCAGCACGAGTCTTGGCACAGCAGAACACTTCCCTTGGCATGCCCTTTGCAGTCTCACTCCAAACGGGGCTCTCCGCTTCATCCATCCCCTGACTCCATACTAGCACCAACGCGCTGCTAAAGCGTTTCGCAGAAAACACCAAGGAACCTGTTTCTCACTCCAACCACAAAGCGTGCGCAGCACGAGTCTTGGCACAGCAGAACACTTCCCTTGGCATGCGCTTTGCAGCCTCACTCCAAACGGGGCTCTCCGCTTCATCCATCCCCTGACTCCATACTAGCACCAAGAGGCTGCTAAAGCGTTTCGCAGAAAGCACCAAGGAACCTGTTTCTCACTCCAACCACAAAGCGTGCGCAGCACGAGTCTTGGCACAGCAGAACACTTCTCTTGGCATACCCTTTGCAGCCTCACTCCAAACGGGGCTCTCCGCTTCATCCATCCCCTGACTCCATACTAGCACCAACGCGCTGCTAAAGCGTTTCGCAGAAAACACCAAAGAACCTGTTTCTCACTCCAACCACAAAGCGTGCGCAGCACGAGTCTTGGCACAGCAGAAAACCTCCCTTGGCATGCGCTTTGCAGCCTCACTCCAAACGGGGCTCTACGCTTCATCCATCCCCTAACTCCATACTAGCACCAAGAGGCTGCTAAAGCGTTTCGCAGAAAGCACCAAGGAACCTGTTTCTCACTCCAACCACAAAGCGTGCGCAGCACGAGTCTTGGCACAGCAGAACACTTCTCTTGGCATACCCTTTGCAGCCTCACTCCAAACGGGGCTCTCCGCTTCATCCATCCCCTGACTCCATACTAGCACCAACGGGCTGCTAAAGCGTTTCGCAGAAAACACCAAAGAGATGTTTCTCACTCCAACCACAAAGCGTGCGCCAGCACGATTCTTGGCACAGCAGAACACTTCCCTTGGCATGCCCTTTGCAGCCTCACTCCAAACGGGGCTCTCCTCTTCATCCATCCCCTAATTCCATACTAGCACCAACGCGCTGCTAAAGCGTTTCGCAGAAAACACCAAAGAACCTGTTTCTCACTCCAACCACAAAGCTGTGCGCAGCACGAGTCTTGGCACAGCAGAACACTTCCCTTGGCATGCCCTTTGCAGCCTCACTCCAAACGGGGCTCTCCGCTTCATCCATCCCTGACTCCATACTAGCACCAACAGGCTGCTAAAGCGTTTCACAGAAAACACCAAAGAACCTGTTTCTCACTCCAACCACAAAGCTGTGCGCAGCACGAGTCTTGGCACAGCAGAACACTTCTCTTGGCATACCCTTTGCAGCCTCACTCCAAACGGGGCTCTCCGCTTCATCCATCCCCTGACTCCATACTAGCACCAACGGGCTGCTAAAGCGTTTCGCAGAAAACACCAAGGAACCTGTTTCTCACTCCAACCACAAAGCGTGCGCAGCACGATTCTTGGCACAGCAGAACACTTCCCTTGGCATGCCCTTTGCAGCCTCACTCCAAACGGGGCTCTCCGCTTCATCCATCCCCTGACTCCATACTAGCACCAACGGCTGCTAAAGCGTTTCGCAGAAAACACCAAAGAACCTGTTTCTCACTCCAACCACAAAGCGTGCGCAGCACGAGTCTTGGCACAGCAGAACACTTCCCCTGGCATGCCCTTTGCAGCCTCACTCCAAACGGGGCTCTCCACTTCATCCATCCCCTGACTCCATACTAGCACCAAGAGGCTGCTAAAGCGTTTCGCAGAAAACACCAAGGAACCTGTTTCTCACTCCAACCACAAAGCGTGCGCAGCACGAGTCTTGGCACAGCAGAACACTTCCCTTGGCATGCCCTTTGCAGCCTCACTCCAAACGGGGCTTTCCGCTTCATCCATCCCCTAATTCCATACTAGCACCAACGGGCTGCTAAAGCGTTTCGCAGAAAGCACCAAAGAACCTGTTTCTCACTCCAACCACAAAGCGGGCGCAGCACGAGTCTTGGCACAGCAGAACACTTCTCTTGGCATACCCTTTGCAGCCTCACTCCAAACGGGGCTCTCCGCTTCATCCATCCCCTGACTCCATACTAGCACCAACAGGCTGCTAAAGCGTTTCGCAGAAAACACCAAGGAACCTGTTTCTCACTCCAACCACAAAGCGTGCGCAGCACGAGTCTTGGCACAGCAGAACACTTCCCTTGGCATGCCCTTTGCAGCCTCACTCCAAACGGGGCTCTCCGCTTCATCCATCCCCTGACTCCATACTAGCACCAACAGGCTGCTAAAGCGTTTCGCAGAAAACACAAAGGAACCTGTTTCTCACTCCAACCACAAAGCGTGCGCAGCACGATTCTTGGCACAGCAGAACACTTCCCTTGGCATGCCCTTTGCAGCCTCACTCCAAACGGGGCTCTCCTCTTCATCCATTCCCTAATTCCATACTAGCACCAACGGGCTGCTAAAGCGTTTCGCAGAAAACACCAAGGAACCTGTTTCTCACTCCAACCACAAAGCGTGCGCAGCACGAGTCTTGGCACAGCAGAACACTTCCCTTGGCATACCCTTTGCAACCTCACTCCAAACGGGGCTCTACGCTTCATCCATCCCCTAACTCCATACTAGCACCAACGCGCTGCTAAAGCATTTCGCAGAAAACACCAAGGAACCTGTTTCTCACTCCAACCACAAAGCGTGCACAGCACGAGTCTTGGCACAGCAGAACACTTCCCTTGGCATGCCCTTTGCAGTCTCACTCCAAACGGGGCTTTCCGCTTCATCCATCGCCTAATTCCATACTAGCACCAACGGGCTGCTAAAGCGTTTCGCAGAAAACACCAAAGAACCTGTTTCTCACTCCAACCACAAAGCGTGCGCAGCACGAGTCTTGGCACAGCAGAACACTTCCATTGGCATGCCCTTTGCAGCCTCACTCCAAACGGGGCTCTCCGCTTCATCCATCCCCTGACTCCATACTAGCACCAATGGACTCCTAAAGCGTTTCGCAGAAAGCACCAAAGAACCTGTTTCTCACTCCAACCACAAAGCGTGCGCAGCACGAGTCTTGGCACAGCAGAACACTTCCCTTGGCATGCCCTTTGCAGTCTCACTCCAAACGGGGCTTTCCGCTTCATCCATCCCCTAATTCCATACTAGCACCAACGGGCTGCTAAAGCGTTTCGCAGAAAGCACCAAAGAACCTGTTTCTCACTCCAACCACAAAGCGTGCGCAGCACGAGTCTTGGCACAGCAGAAAACTTCCCTTGGCATGCCCTTTGCAGCCTCACTCCAAACGGGGCTCTCCGCTTCATCCATCCCCTGACTCCATACTAGCACCAACAGGCTGCTAAAGCGTTTCGCAGAAAACACCAAGGAACCTGCTTCTCACTCCAACCACAAGGCGTGCGCAGCACGAGTCTTGGCATAGCAGAACACTTCCCTTGGCATGCCCTTTGCAGCCTCACTCCAAACGGGGCTCTCCGCTTCATCCATCCCCTGACTCCATACTAGCACCAACGCGCTGCTAAAGCGTTTCGCAGAAAGCACCAAAGAACCTGTTTCTCACTCCAACCACAAAGCGTGCGCAGCACGAGTCTTGGCACAGCAGAACACTTCCCTTGGCATGCGCTTTGCAGCCTCACTCCAAACGGGGCTCTCCGCTTCATCCATCCCCTGACTCCATACTAGCACCAACGGGCTGCTAAAGCGTTTCGCAGAAAACACCAAGGAACCTGTTTCTCACTCCAACCACAAAGCGTGCGCAGCACGAGTCTTGGCACAGCAGAACACTTCCCTTGGCATGCCCTTTGCAGCCTCACTCCAAACGGGACTCTACGCTTCATCCATCCCCTAACTCCATACTAGCACCAAGAGGCTGCTAAAGCGTTTCGCAGAAAACACCAAGGAACCTGTTTCTCACTCCAACCACAAAGCGTGCGCAGCACGAGTCTTGGCACAGCAGAACACTTCCCTTGGCATGCCCTTTGCAGCCTCACTCCAAACGGGGCTCTCCGCTTCATCCATCCCCTAATTCCATACTAGCACCAACAGGCTCCTAAAGCGTTTCGCAGAAAGCACCAAAGAACCTGTTTCTCACTCCAACCACAAAGCGTGCACAGCACGAGTCTTGGCACAGCAGAACACTTCCCTTGGCATGCCCTTTGCAGCCTCACTCCAAACGGGGCTCTCCGCTTCATCCATCCCCTGACTCCATACTAGCACCAACAGGCTCCTAAAGCGTTTCGCAGAAAGCACCAAAGAACCTGTTTCTCACTCCAACCACAAAGCGTGCGCAGCACGAGTCTTGGCACAGCAGAACACTTCTCTTGGCATACCCTTTGCAGCCTCACTCCAAACGGGGCTCTCCGCTTCATCCATCCCCTGACTCCATACTAGCACCAACGGGCTGCTAAAGCGTTTCGCAGAAAACACCAAGGAACCTGTTTCTCACTCCAACCACAAAGCGTGCGCAGCACGATTCTTGGCACAGCAGAACACTTCCCTTGGCATGCCCTTTGCAGCCTCACTCCAAACGGGGCTCTCCTCTTCATCCATCCCCTAATTCCATACTAGCACCAACGCGCTGCTAAAGCGTTTCGCAGAAAACACCAAAGAACCTGTTTCTCACTCCAACCACAAAGCGTGCGCAGCACGAGTCTTGGCATAGCAGAACACTTCCCTTGGCATGCCCTTTGCAGCCTCACTCCAAACGGGGCTCTCCGCTTCATCCATCCCCTGACTCCATACTAGCACCAACGGGCTGCTAAAGCGTTTCGCAGAAAACACCAAAGAACCTGTTTCTCACTCCAACCACAAAGCGTGCGCAGCACGAGTCTTGGCACAGCAGAACACTTCCCCTATCATGCCCTTTGCAGCCTCACTCCAAACGGGGCTCTCCACTTCATCCATCCCCTGACTCCATACTAGCACCAAGAGGCTGCTAAAGCGTTTCGCAGAAAACACCAAGGAACCTGTTTCTCACTCCAACCACAAAGCGTGCGCAGCACGAGTCTTGGCACAGCAGAACACTTTCCTTGGCATGCCCTTTGCAGCCTCACTCCAAACGGGGCTCTCCGCTTCATCCATCCCCTAATTCCATACTAGCACCAACGGGCTGCTAAAGCGTTTCGCAGAAAACACCAAAGAACCTGTTTCTCACTCCAACCACAAAGCGTGCGCAGCACGAGTCTTGGCACAGCAGAACACTTCCCTTGGCATGCCCTTTGCAGCCTCACTCCAAACGGGGCTTTCCGCTTCATCCATCCCCTAATTCCATACTAGCACCAACGAACTGCTAAAGCGTTTCGCAGAAAGCACCAAAGAACCTGTTTCTCACTCCAACCACAAAGCGTGCGCAGCACGAGTCTTGGCACAGCAGAACACTTCCCTTGGCATGCGCTTTGTAGCCTCACTCCAAACGGGGCTCTCCGCTTCATCCATCCCCTGACTCCATACTAGCACCAACAGGCTGCTAAAGCGTTTCGCAGAAAACACCAAGGAACCTGTTTCTCACTCCAACCACAAAGCGTGCGCAGCACGAGTCTTGGCACAGCAGAACACTTCCCTTGGCATGCCCTTTGCAGCCTCACTCCAAACGGGGCTCTCCGCTTCATCCATCCCCTGACTCCATACTAGCACCAACAGGCTGCTAAAGCGTTTCGCAGAAAACACAAAGGAACCTGCTTCTCACTCCAACCACAAAGCGTGCGCAGCACGAGTCTTGGCATAGCAGAACACTTCCCTTGGCATGCGCTTTGCAGCCTCACTCCAAACGGGGCTCTCCGCTTCATCCATCCCCTGACTCCATACTAGCACCAACGGGCTGCTAAAGCGTTTCGCAGAAAACACCAAGGAACCTGTTTCTCACTCCAACCACAAAGCTGTGCGCAGCACGAGTCTTGGCACAGCAGAACACTTCCCTTGGCATACCCTTTGCAGCCTCACTCCAAACGGGGCTCTACGCTTCATCCATCCCCTAACTCCATACTAGCACCAACAGGCTGCTAAAGCGTTTCGCAGAAAACACCAAGGAACCTGTTTCTCACTCCAACCACAAAGCGTGCACAGCACGAGTCTTGGCACAGCAGAACACTTCCCTTGGCATGCCCTTTGCAGCCTCACTCCAAACGGGGCTCTCCGCTTCATCCATCCGCTAACTCCATACTAGCACCAACAGGCTCCTAAAGCGTTTCGCAGAAAGCACCAAAGAACCTGTTTCTCACTCCAACCACAAAGCGTGCGCAGCACGAGTCTTGGCACAGCAGAACACTTCTCTTGGCATACCCTTTGCAGCCTCACTCCAAACGGGGCTCTCCGCTTCATCCATCCCCTGACTCCATACTAGCACCAACGGGCTGCTAAAGCGTTTCGCAGAAAACACCAAAGAACCTGTTTCTCACTCCAACCACAAAGCGTGCGCAGCACGAGTCTTGGCACAGCAGAACACTTCCATTGGCATGCCCTTTGCAGCCTCACTCCAAACGGGGCTCTCCGCTTCATCCATCCCCTGACTCCATACTAGCACCAACGCGCTGCTAAAGCGTTTCGCAGAAAACACCAAAGAACCTGTTTCTCACTCCAACCACAAAGCGTGCGCAGCACGATTCTTGGCACAGCAGAACACTTCCCTTGGCATGCCCTTTGCAGCCTCACTCCAAACGGGGCTCTCTTCTTCATCCATTCCCTAATTCCATATTAGCACCAACGGGCTGCTAAAGCGTTTCGCAGAAAACACCAAAGAACCTGTTTCTCACTCCAACCACAAAGCGTGCGCAGCACGAGTCTTGGCACAGCAGAACACTTCCATTGGCATGCCCTTTGCAGCCTCACTCCAAACGGGGCTCTCCGCTTCATCCATCCCCTGACTCCATACTAGCACCAACAGGCTGCTAAAGCGTTTCGCAGAAAACACCAAGGAACCTGCTTCTCACTCCAACCACAAAGCGTGCGCAGCACGAGTCTTGGCATAGCAGAACACTTCCCTTGGCATGCCCTTTGCAGCCTCACTCCAAACGGGGCTCTCCGCTTCATCCATCCCCTGACTCCATACTAGCACCAACGCGCTGCTAAAGCGTTTCGCAGAAAACACCAAAGAACCTGTTTCTCACTCCAACCACAAAGCGTGCGCAGCACGAGTCTTGGCACAGCAGAACACTTCCCTTGGCATGCCCTTTGCAGCCTCACTCCAAACGGGGCTCTCCGCTTCATCCATCCCCTAACTCCATACTAGCACCAACAGGCTCCTAAAGCGTTTCGCAGAAAGCACCAAAGAACCTGTTTCTCACTCCAACCACAAAGCGTGCGCAGCACGAGTCTTGGCACAGCAGAACACTTCTCTTGGCATACCCTTTGCAGCCTCACTCCAAACGGGGCTCTCCGCTTCATCCATCCCCTAATTCCATACTGGCACCAACGGGCTGCTAAAGCGTTTCGCAGAAAACACCAAAGAACCTGTTTCTCACTCCAACCACAAAGCGTGCGCAGCACGAGTCTTGGCACAGCAGAACACTTCCCTTGGCATGCCCTTTGCAGCCTCACTCCAAACGGGGCTCTCCGCTTCATCCATCCCCTGACTCCATACTAGCACCAACAGGCTCCTAAAGCGTTTCGCAGAAAGCACCAAAGAACCTGTTTCTCACTCCAACCACAAAGCGTGCGCAGCACGAGTCTTGGCACAGCAGAACACTTCTCTTGGCATACCCTTTGCAGCCTCACTCCAAACGGGGCTCTCCGCTTCATCCATCCCCTGACTCCATACTAGCACCAACGGGCTGCTAAAGCGTTTCGCAGAAAACACCAAAGAACCTGTTTCTCACTCCAAACACAAAGCGTGCGCAGCACGAGTCTTGGCACAGCAGAACACTTCCCTTGGCATGCCCTTTGCAGCCTCACTCCAAACGGGGCTCTCCTCTTCATCCATTCCCTAATTCCATTATAGCACCAACGGGCTGCTAAAGCGTTTCGCAGAAAACACCAAAGAACCTGTTTCTCACTCCAACCACAAAGCGTGCGCAGCACGAGTCTTGGCACAGCAGAACACTTCCCTTGGCATGCCCTTTGCAGTCTCACTCCAAACGGGGCTTTCCGCTTCATCCATCCCCTAATTCCATACTAGCACCAACGGCCTGCTAAAGCGTTTGGCAGAAAGCACCAAAGAACCTGTTTCTCACTCCAACCACAAAGCGTGCGCAGCACGAGTCTTGGCACAGCAGAAAACCTCCCTTGGCATGCCCTTTGCAGCCTCACTCCAAACGGGGCTCTCCGCTTCATCCATCCCCTGAGTCCATACTAGCACCAACAGGCTGCTAAAGCGTTTCGCAGAAAACACCAAGGAACCTGCTTCTCACTCCAACCACAAAGCGTGCGCAGCACGAGTCTTGGCATAGCAGAACACTTCCCTTGGCATGCCCTTTGCAGCCTCACTCCAAACGGGGCTCTCCGCTTCATCCATCCCCTGACTCCATACTAGCACCAACGCGCTGCTAAAGCGTTTCGCAGAAAACACCAAGGAACCTGTTTCTCACTCCAACCACAAAGCGTGCGCAGCACGAGTCTTGGCACAGCAGAACACTTCCCTTGGCATGCGCTTTGCAGCCTCACTCCAAACGGGGCTCTACGCTTCATCCATCCCCTAACTCCATACTAGCACCAAGAGGCTGCTAAAGCGTTTCGCAGAAAGCACCAAGGAACCTGTTTCTCACTCCAACCACAAAGCGTGCGCAGCACGAGTCTTGGCACAGCAGAACACTTCTCTTTCCATACCCTTTGCAGCCTCACTCCAAACGGGGCTCTCCGCTTCATCCATCCCCTGACTCCATACTAGCACCAACGGGCTGCTAAAGCGTTTCGCAGAAAACACCAAGGAACCTGTTTCTCACTCCAACCACAAAGCGTGCGCAGCACGATTCTTGGCACAGCAGAACACTTCCCTTGGCATGCCCTTTGCAGCCTCACTCCAAACGGGGCTCTCCTCTTCATCCATCCCCTAATTCCATACTAGCACCAACGCGCTGCTAAAGCGTTTCGCAGAAAACACCAAAGAACCTGTTTCTCACTCCAACCACAAAGCGTGCGCAGCACGAGTCTTGGCACAGCAGAACACTTCCCTTGGCATACCCTTTGCAGCCTCACTCCAAACGGGGCTCTACGCTTCATCCATCCCCTAACTCCATACTAGCACCAACAGGCTGCTAAAGCGTTTCGCAGAAAACACCAAGGAACCTGTTTCTCACTCCAACCACAAAGCGTGCACAGCACGAGTCTTGGCACAGCAGAACACTTCCCTTGGCATGCCCTTTGCAGCCTCACTCCAAACGGGGCTCTCCGCTTCATCCATCCGCTAACTCCATACTAGCACCAACAGGCTCCTAAAGCGTTTCGCAGAAAGCACCAAAGAACCTGTTTCTCACTCCAACCACAAAGCGTGCGCAGCACGAGTCTTGGCACAGCAGAACACTTCTCTTGGCATACCCTTTGCAGCCTCACTCCAAACGGGGCTCTCCGCTTCATCCATCCCCTGACTCCATACTAGCACCAACGGGCTGCTAAAGCGTTTCGCAGAAAACACCAAAGAACCTGTTTCTCACTCCAAACACAAAGCGTGCGCAGCACGAGTCTTGGCACAGCAGAACACTTCCATTGGCATGCCCTTTGCAGCCTCACTCCAAACGGGGCTCTCCGCTTCATCCATCCCCTGACTCCATACTAGCACCAACGCGCTGCTAAAGCGTTTCGCAGAAAACACCAAAGAACCTGTTTCTCACTCCAACCACAAAGCGTGCGCAGCACGATTCTTGGCACAGCAGAACACTTCCCTTGGCATGCCCTTTGCAGCCTCACTCCAAACGGGGCTCTCTTCTTCATCCATTCCCTAATTCCATATTAGCACCAACGGGCTGCTAAAGCGTTTCGCAGAAAACACCAAAGAACCTGTTTCTCACTCCAACCACAAAGCGTGCGCAGCACGAGTCTTGGCACAGCAGAACACTTCCATTGGCATGCCCTTTGCAGCCTCACTCCAAACGGGGCTCTCCGCTTCATCCATCCCCTGACTCCATACTAGCACCAACAGGCTGCTAAAGCGTTTCGCAGAAAACACCAAGGAACCTGCTTCTCACTCCAACCACAAAGCGTGCGCAGCACGAGTCTTGGCATAGCAGAACACTTCCCTTGGCATGCCCTTTGCAGCCTCACTCCAAACGGGGCTCTCCGCTTCATCCATCCCCTGACTCCATACTAGCACCAACGCGCTGCTAAAGCGTTTCGCAGAAAACACCAAGGAACCTGTTTCTCACTCCAACCACAAAGCGTGCGCAGCACGAGTCTTGGCACAGCAGAACACTTCCCTTGGCATGCGCTTTGCAGCCTCACTCCAAACGGGGCTCTACGCTTCATCCATCCCCTAACTCCATACTAGCACCAACGCGCTGCTAAAGCGTTTCGCAGAAAACACAAAGGAACCTGCTTCTCACTCCAACCACAAAGCGTGCGCAGCACGAGTCTTGGCATAGCAGAACACTTCCCTCGGCATGCGCTTTGCAGCCTCACTCCAAACGGGGCTCTCCGCTTCATCCATCCCCTGACTCCATACTAGCACCAACGGGCTGCTAAAGCGTTTCGCAGAAAACACCAAGGAACCTGTTTCTCACTCCAACCACAAAGCGTGCGCAGCACGAGTCTTGGCACAGCAGAACACTTCCCTTGGCATGCCCTTTGCAGCCTCACTCCAAACGGGACTCTACGCTTCATCCATCCCCTAACTCCATACTAGCACCAAGAGGCTGCTAAAGCGTTTCGCAGAAAACACCAAGGAACCTGTTTCTCACTCCAACCACAAAGCGTGCGCAGCACGAGTCTTGGCACAGCAGAACACTTCCCTTGGCATGCCCTTTGCAGCCTCACTCCAAACGGGGCTCTCCGCTTCATCCATCCCCTAATTCCATACTGGCACCAACGGGCTGCTAAAGCGTTTCGCAGAAAACACCAAAGAACCTGTTTCTCACTCCAACCACAAAGCGTGCGCAGCACGAGTCTTGGCACAGCAGAACACTTCCCTTGGCATGCCCTTTGCAGCCTCACTCCAAACGGGGCTCTCCGCTTCATCCATCCCCTAACTCCATACTAGCACCAACAGGCTCCTAAAGCGTTTCGCAGAAAGCACCAAAGAACCTGTTTCTCACTCCAACCACAAAGCGTGCGCAGCACGAGTCTTGGCACAGCAGAACACTTCTCTTGGCATACCCTTTGCAGCCTCACTCCAAACGGGGCTCTCCGCTTCATCCATCCCCTAATTCCATACTGGCACCAACGGGCTGCTAAAGCGTTTCGCAGAAAACACCAAAGAACCTGTTTCTCACTCCAACCACAAAGCGTGCGCAGCACGAGTCTTGGCACAGCAGAACACTTCCCTTGGCATGCCCTTTGCAGCCTCACTCCAAACGGGGCTCTCCGCTTCATCCATCCCCTGACTCCATACTAGCACCAACAGGCTCCTAAAGCGTTTCGCAGAAAGCACCAAAGAACCTGTTTCTCACTCCAACCACAAAGCGTGCGCAGCACGAGTCTTGGCACAGCAGAACACTTCTCTTGGCATACCCTTTGCAGCCTCACTCCAAACGGGGCTCTCCGCTTCATCCATCCCCTGACTCCATACTAGCACCAACGGGCTGCTAAAGCGTTTCGCAGAAAACACCAAAGAACCTGTTTCTCACTCCAAACACAAAGCGTGCGCAGCACGAGTCTTGGCACAGCAGAACACTTCCATTGGCATGCCCTTTGCAGCCTCACTCCAAACGGGGCTCTCCGCTTCATCCATCCCCTGACTCCATACTAGCACCAACGCGCTGCTAAAGCGTTTCGCAGAAAACACCAAAGAACCTGTTTCTCACTCCAACAACAAAGCGTGCGCAGCACGATTCTTGGCACAGCAGAACACTTCCCTTGGCATGCCCTTTGCAGCCTCACTCCAAACGGGGCTCTCCTCTTCATCCATTCCCTAATTCCATTATAGCACCAACGGGCTGCTAAAGCGTTTCGCAGAAAACACCAAAGAACCTGTTTCTCACTCCAACCACAAAGCGTGCGCAGCACGAGTCTTGGCACAGCAGAACACTTCCCTTGGCATGCCCTTTGCAGTCTCACTCCAAACGGGGCTTTCCGCTTCATCCATCCCCTAATTCCATACTAGCACCAACGGCCTGCTAAAGCGTTTGGCAGAAAGCACCAAAGAACCTGTTTCTCACTCCAACCACAAAGCGTGCGCAGCACGAGTCTTGGCACAGCAGAAAACCTCCCTTGGCATGCCCTTTGCAGCCTCACTCCAAACGGGGCTCTCCGCTTCATCCATCCCCTGAGTCCATACTAGCACCAACAGGCTGCTAAAGCGTTTCGCAGAAAACACCAAGGAACCTGCTTCTCACTCCAACCACAAAGCGTGCGCAGCACGAGTCTTGGCATAGCAGAACACTTCCCTTGGCATGCCCTTTGCAGCCTCACTCCAAACGGGGCTCTCCGCTTCATCCATCCCCTGACTCCATACTAGCACCAACGCGCTGCTAAAGCGTTTCGCAGAAAACACCAAGGAACCTGTTTCTCACTCCAACCACAAAGCGTGCGCAGCACGAGTCTTGGCACAGCAGAACACTTCCCTTGGCATGCGCTTTGCAGCCTCACTCCAAACGGGGCTCTACGCTTCATCCATCCCCTAACTCCATACTAGCACCAAGAGGCTGCTAAAGCGTTTCGCAGAAAGCACCAAGGAACCTGTTTCTCACTCCAACCACAAAGCGTGCGCAGCACGAGTCTTGGCACAGCAGAACACTTCCCTTGGCATGCCCTTTGCAGCCTCACTCCAAACGGGGCTCTCCGCTGCATCCATCCCCTAATTCCATACTGGCACCAACGGGCTGCTAAAGCGTTTCGCAGAAAACACCAAAGAACCTGTTTCTCACTCCAACCACAAAGCGTGCGCAGCACGAGTCTTGGCACAGCAGAACACTTCCCTTGGCATGCCCTTTGCAGCCTCACTCCAAACGGGGCTCTCCGCTTCATCCATCCGCTAACTCCATACTAGCACCAACAGGCTCCTAAAGCGTTTCGCAGAAAGCACCAAAGAACCTGTTTCTCACTCCAACCACAAAGCGTGCGCAGCACGAGTCTTGGCACAGCAGAACACTTCCCTTGGCATGCCCTTTGCAGCCTCACTCCAAACGGGGCTCTCTGCGTCATCCATCCCCTCATTCCATACTAGCACCAACGGGCTGCTAAAGCGTTTCGCAGAAAACACCAAAGAACCTGTTTCTCACTCCAACCACAAAGCGTGCGCAGCACGAGGCTTGGCACAGCAGAACACTTCCCTTGGCATACCCTTTGCAGCCTCACTCCAAACGGGGCTCTCCGCTTCATCCATCCCCTGACTCCATACTAGCACCAACGGCCTGCTAAAGCGTTTCGCAGAAAACACCAAGGAACCTGTTTCTCACTCCAACCACAAAGCGTGCGCAGCACGAGTCTTGGCACAGCAGAACACTTCCCTTGGCATGCCCTTTGCAGCCTCACTCCAAACGGGGCTCTCCGCTTCATCCATTCCCTGACTCCATACTAGCACCAACGGGCTGCTAAAGCGTTTCGCAGAAAACACCAAAGAACCTGTTTCTCACTCCAACCACAAAGCGTGCGCAGCACGAGTCTTGGCACAGCAGAACACTTCCCTTGGCATGCGCTTTGCAGCCTCACTCCAAACGGGGCTCTCCGCTTCATCCATCCCCTGACTCCATACTAGCACCAACGGGCTACTAAAGCGTTTCGCAGAAAACACCAAGGAACCTGTTTCTCACTCCAACCACAAAGCGTGCGCAGCACGAGTCTTGGCACAGCAGAACACTTCCCTTGGCATGCGCTTTGCAGCCTCACTCCAAACGGGGCTCTCCGCTTCATCCATCCCCTGACTCCATACTAGCACCAACGGACTGCTAAAGCGTTTCGCAGAAAACACCAAAGAACCTGTTTCTCACTCCAACCACAAAGGGTGCGCAGCACGAGTCTTGGCACAGCAGAACACTTCCCTTGGCATGCGCTTTGCAGCCTCACTCCAAACGGGGCTCTCCGCTTCATCCATCCCCTGACTCCATACTAGCAACAACGGGCTGCTAAAGCGTTTCGCAGAAAACACCAAGGAACCTGTTTCTCACTCCAACCACAAAGCGTGTGCAGCACGAGTCTTGGCACAGCAGAACACTTCCCTTGGCATGCGCTTTGCAGCCTCACTCCAAACGGGGCTCTCCGCTTCATCCATTCCCTGAGTCCATACTAGCACCAACAGGCTGCTAAAGCGTTTCGCAGAAAACACCAAAGAACCTGTTTCTCACTCCAACCACAAAGCGTGCGCAGCACGAGTCTTGGCACAGCAGAAGACTTCCCTTGGCATGCCCTTTGCAGCCTCACTCCAAACGGGGCTCTCCGCTTCATCCATCCCCTAATTCCATACTAGCACCACCAGGCTCCTAAAGCGTTTCGCAGAAAGCACCAAGGAACCTGTTTCTCACTCCAACCACAAAGCGTGCGCAGCACGAGTCTTGGCACAGCAGAACACTTCCCTTGGCATGCCCTTTGCAGCCTCACTCCAAACGGGGCTCTCTGCTTCATCCATCCCCTAATTCCATACTAGCACCAAATGGCTGCTAATGCGTTTCGCAGAAAACACCAAAGAACCTGTTTCTCACTCCAACCACAAAGCGTGCGCAGCACGAGTCTTGGCACAGCAGAACACCTCCCTTGGCATGCGCTTTGCAGCCTCACTCCAAACGGGGCTCTCCGCTTCATCCATCCCCTAATTCCATACTAGCACCAACGGCCTGCTAAAGCGTTTCGCAGAAAACACCAAGGAACCTGTTTCTCACTCCAACCACAAAGCGTGCGCAGCACGAGTCTTGGCACAGCAGAACACTTCCCTTGGCATGCCCTTTGCAGCCTCACTCCAAACGGGGCTCTCCGCTTCATCCATTCCCTGACTCCATACTAGCACCAACGGGCTGCTAAAGCGTTTCGCAGAAAACACCAAGGAACCTGTTTCTCACTCCAACCACAAAGCGTGCGCAGCACGAGTCTTGGCACAGCAGAACACTTCCCTTGGCATGCGCTTTGCAGCCTCACTCCAAACGGGGCTCTCCGCTTCATCCATCCCCTGACTCCATACTAGCACCAACGGGCTACTAAAGCGTTTCGCAGAAAACACCAAGGAACCTGTTTCTCACTCCAACCACAAAGCGTGCGCAGCACGAGTCTTGGCACAGCAGAACACTTCCCTTGGCATGCGCTTTGCATCCTCACTCCAAACGGGGCTCTCCGCTTCATCCATCCCCTGACTCCATACTAGCACCCACGGGCTCCTAAAGCGTTTCGCAATAAGCACCAAGGAACCTGTTTCTCACTCCAACCACAAAGCGTGCGCAGCACGAGTCTTGGCACAGCAGAACACTTCCCTTGGCATGCCCTTTGCAGCCTCACTCCAAACGGGGCTCTCCGCTTCATCCATCCCCTGACTCCATACTAGCAACAACGGGCTCCTAAAGCGTTTCGCAGAAAACACCAAGGAACCTGTTTCTCACTCCAACCACAAAGCGTGTGCAGCACGAGTCTTGGCACAGCAGAACACTTCCCTTGGCATGCCCTTTGCAGCCTCACTCCAAACGGGGCTCTCCGCTTCATCCATCCCCTAACTCCATACTAGCACCAACGGGCTGCTAATGCGTTTCGCAGAAAACACCAAAGAACCTGTTTCTCACTCCAACCACAAAGCGTGCGCAGCACGAGTCTTGGCACAGCAGAACACTTCCCTTGGCATGCGCTTTGCAGCCTCACTCCAAACGGGGCTCTCCGCTTCATCCATCCCCTGACTCCATACTAGCACCAATGGCCTGCTGAAGCGTTTCGCAGAAAACACCAAGGAACCTGTTTCTCACTCCAACCACAAAGCGTGCGCAGCACGAGTCTTGGCACAGCAGAACACTTCCCCTGGCATGCGCTTTGCAGCCTCACTCCAAACGGGGCTCTCCGCTTCATCCATCCCCTAATTCCATACTAGCACCAACGGGCTGCTAAAGCGTTTCCCAGAAAACACCAAGGAACCTGTTTCTCACTCCAACCACAAAGCGTGCGCAGCACGAGTCTTGGCACAGCAGAACACTTCCCTTGGCATGCGCTTTGCAGCCTCACTCCAAACGGGGCTCTCCGCTTCATCCATCCCCTGACTCCATACTAGCACCAACGGGCTGCTAAAGCGTTTCGCAGAAAACACCAAGGAACCTGTTTCTCACTCCAACCACAAAGCGTGCGCAGCACGAGTCTTGGCACAGCAGAACACTTCCCTTGGCATGCCCTTTGCAGCCTCACTCCAAACGGGGCTCTCTGCTTCATCCATTCCCTGACTCCATACTAGCACCAACGGGCTGCTAAAGCGTTTCGCAGAAAGCACCAAAGAACCTGTTTCTCACTCCAACCACAAAGCGTGCGCAGCACGAGTCTTGGCACAGCAGAACACTTCCCTTGGCATGCCCTTTGCAGCCTCACTCCAAACGGGGCTCTCCGCTTCATCCATCCCCTGACTCCATACTAGCACCAATAGGCTACTAAAGCGTTTCGCAGAAAACACCAAGGAACCTGTTTCTCACTCCAACCACAAAGCGTGCGCAGCACGAGTCTTGGCACAGCAGAACACTTCCCTTGGCATGCGCTTTGCAGCCTCACTCCAAACGGGGCTCTCCGCTTCATCCATCCCCTGACTCCATACTAGTACCCACGGGCTCCTAAAGCGTTTCGCAATAAGCACCAAGGAACCTGTTTCTCACTCCAACCACAAAGCGTGCGCAGCACGAGTCTTGGCACAGCAGAACACTTCCCTTGGCATGCCCTTTGCAGCCTCACTCCAAACGGGGCTCTCCGCTTCATCCATCCCCTGACTCCATACTAGCACCAACGGACTGCTAAAGCGTTTGGCAGAAAACACCAAAGAACCTGTTTCTCACTCCAACCACAAAGGGTGCGCAGCACGAGTCTTGGCACAGCAGAACACTTCCCTTGGCATGCGCTTTGCAGCCTCACTCCAAACGGGGCTCTCCGCTTCATCCATCCCCTGACTCCATACTAGCAACAACGGGCTCCTAAAGCGTTTCGCAGAAAGCACCAAGGAACCTGTTTCTCACTCCAACCACAAAGCGTGCGCAGCACGAGTCTTGGCACAGCAGAACACCTCCCTTGGCATGCGCTTTGCAGCCTCACTCCAAACGGGGCTCTCCGCTTCATCCATCCCCTGACTCCATACTAGCACCAATGGGCTCCTAAAGCGTTTCGCAAAAAGCACCAAAGAACCTGTTTCTCACTCCAACCACAAAGCGTGCGCAGCACGAGTCTTGGCACAGCAGAACACTTCCCTTGGCATACCCTTTGCAGCCTCACTCCAAACGGGGCTCTCCGCTTCATCCATTCCCTGACTCCATACTAGCACCAACGGGCTGCTAAAGCGTTTCGCAGAAAACACCAAAGAACCTGTTTCTCACTCCAACCACAAAGCGTGCGCAGCACGAGTCTTGGCACAGCAGAACACTTCCCTTGGCATGCGCTTTGCAGCCTCACTCCAAACGGGGCTCTCCGCTTCATCCATCCCCTGACTCCATACTAGCAACAACGGGTTGCTAAAGCGTTTCGCAGAAAACACCAAGGAACCTGTTTCTCACTCCAACCACAAAGCGTGTGCAGCACGAGTCTTGGCACAGCAGAACACTTCCCTTGGCATGCCCTTTGCAGCCTCACTCCAAACGGGGCTCTCCGCTTCATCCATCCCCTAACTCCATACTAGCACCAACAGGCTCCTAAAGCGTTTCGCAGAAAGCACCAAGGAACCTGTTTCTCACTCCAACCAAAAAGCGTGCGCAGCACGAGTCTTGGCACAGCAGAACACTTCCCTTGGCATGCCCTTTGCAGCCTCACTCCAAACGGGGCTCTCTGCTTCATCCATCCCCTAATTCCATACTAGCACCAACGGGCTGCTAAAGCATTTCGCAGAAAACACCAAAGAACCTGTTTCTCACTCCAACCACAAAGCGTGCGCAGCACGAGTCTTGGCACAGCAGAACACCTCCCTTGGCATGCGCTTTGCAGCCTCACTCCAAACGGGGCTCTCCGCTTCATCCATCCCCTGACTCCATACTAGCACCAACGGGCTGCTAAAGCGTTTCGCAGAAAACACCAAGGAACCTGTTTCTCACTCCAACCACAAAGCGTGTGCAGCACGAGTCTTGGCACAGCAGAACACTTCCCTTGGCATGCCCTTTGCAGCCTCACTCCAAACGGGGCTCTCCGCTTCATCCATCCCCTGACTCCATACTAGCACCAACGGGCTGCTAAAGCGTTTCGCAGAAAACACCAAGGAACCTGTTTCTCACTCCAACCACAAAGCGTGCGCAGCACGAGTCTTGGCACAGCAGAACACTTCCCCTGGCATGCGCTTTGCAGCCTCACTCCAAACGGGGCTCTCTGCTTCATCCATCCCCTAATTCCATACTAGCACCAACGGGCTGCTAAAGCATTTCGCAGAAAACACCAAAGAACCTGTTTCTCACTCCAACCACAAAGCGTGCGCAGCACGAGTCTTGGCACAGCAGAACACTTCCCTTGGCATGCCCTTTGCAGCCTCACTCCAAACGGGGCTCTCCGCTTCATCCATTCCCTGACTCCATACTAGCACCAACGGGCTGCTAAAGCGTTTCGCAGAAAACACCAAAGAACCTGTTTCTCACTCCAACCACAAAGCGTGCGCAGCACGAGTCTTGGCACAGCAGAACACTTCCCTTGGCATGCGCTTTGCAGCCTCACTCCAAACGGGGCTCTCCGCTTCATCCATCCCCTGACTCCATACTAGCACCAACGGGCTACTAAAGCGTTTCGCAGAAAACACCAAGGAACCTGTTTCTCACTCCAACCACAAAGCGTGCGCAGCACGAGTCTTGGCACAGCAGAACACTTCCCTTGGCATGCGCTTTGCAGCCTCACTCCAAACGGGGCTCTCCGCTTCATCCATCCCCTGACTCCATACTAGCACCAACGGACTGCTAAAGCGTTTCGCAGAAAACACCAAAGAACCTGTTTCTCACTCCAACCACAAAGGGTGCGCAGCACGAGTCTTGGCACAGCAGAACACTTCCCTTGGCATGCGCTTTGCAGCCTCACTCCAAACGGGGCTCTCCGCTTCATCCATCCCCTGACTCCATACTAGCAACAACGGGCTGCTAAAGCGTTTCGCAGAAAACACCAAGGAACCTGTTTCTCACTCCAACCACAAAGCGTGTGCAGCACGAGTCTTGGCACAGCAGAACACTTCCCTTGGCATGCGCTTTGCAGCCTCACTCCAAACGGGGCTCTCCGCTTCATCCATTCCCTGAGTCCATACTAGCACCAACAGGCTGCTAAAGCGTTTCGCAGAAAACACCAAAGAACCTGTTTCTCACTCCAACCACAAAGCGTGCGCAGCACGAGTCTTGGCACAGCAGAACACTTCCCTTGGCATGCCCTTTGCAGCCTCACTCCAAACGGGGCTCTCCGCTTCATCCATCCCCTAATTCCATACTAGCACCACCAGGCTCCTAAAGCGTTTCGCAGAAAGCACCAAGGAACCTGTTTCTCACTCCAACCACAAAGCGTGCGCAGCACGAGTCTTGGCACAGCAGAACACTTCCCTTGGCATGCCCTTTGCAGCCTCACTCCAAACGGGGCTCTCTGCTTCATCCATCCCCTAATTCCATACTAGCACCAAATGGCTGCTAATGCGTTTCGCAGAAAACACCAAAGAACCTGTTTCTCACTCCAACCACAAAGCGTGCGCAGCACGAGTCTTGGCACAGCAGAACACCTCCCTTGGCATGCGCTTTGCAGCCTCACTCCAAACGGGGCTCTCCGCTTCATCCATCCCCTAATTCCATACTAGCACCAACGGCCTGCTAAAGCGTTTCGCAGAAAACACCAAGGAACCTGTTTCTCACTCCAACCACAAAGCGTGCGCAGCACGAGTCTTGGCACAGCAGAACACTTCCCTTGGCATGCCCTTTGCAGCCTCACTCCAAACGGGGCTCTCCGCTTCATCCATTCCCTGACTCCATACTAGCACCAACGGGCTGCTAAAGCGTTTCGCAGAAAACACCAAGGAACCTGTTTCTCACTCCAACCACAAAGCGTGCGCAGCACGAGTCTTGGCACAGCAGAACACTTCCCTTGGCATGCGCTTTGCAGCCTCACTCCAAACGGGGCTCTCCGCTTCATCCATCCCCTGACTCCATACTAGCACCAACGGGCTACTAAAGCGTTTCGCAGAAAACACCAAGGAACCTGTTTCTCACTCCAACCACAAAGCGTGCGCAGCACGAGTCTTGGCACAGCAGAACACTTCCCTTGGCATGCGCTTTGCATCCTCACTCCAAACGGGGCTCTCCGCTTCATCCATCCCCTGACTCCATACTAGCACCCACGGGCTCCTAAAGCGTTTCGCAATAAGCACCAAGGAACCTGTTTCTCACTCCAACCACAAAGCGTGCGCAGCACGAGTCTTGGCACAGCAGAACACTTCCCTTGGCATGCCCTTTGCAGCCTCACTCCAAACGGGGCTCTCCGCTTCATCCATCCCCTGACTCCATACTAGCAACAACGGGCTCCTAAAGCGTTTCGCAGAAAACACCAAGGAACCTGTTTCTCACTCCAACCACAAAGCGTGTGCAGCACGAGTCTTGGCACAGCAGAACACTTCCCTTGGCATGCCCTTTGCAGCCTCACTCCAAACGGGGCTCTCCGCTTCATCCATCCCCTAACTCCATACTAGCACCAACGGGCTGCTAATGCGTTTCGCAGAAAACACCAAAGAACCTGTTTCTCACTCCAACCACAAAGCGTGCGCAGCACGAGTCTTGGCACAGCAGAACACTTCCCTTGGCATGCGCTTTGCAGCCTCACTCCAAACGGGGCTCTCCGCTTCATCCATCCCCTGACTCCATACTAGCACCAATGGCCTGCTGAAGCGTTTCGCAGAAAACACCAAGGAACCTGTTTCTCACTCCAACCACAAAGCGTGCGCAGCACGAGTCTTGGCACAGCAGAACACTTCCCCTGGCATGCGCTTTGCAGCCTCACTCCAAACGGGGCTCTCCGCTTCATCCATCCCCTAATTCCATACTAGCACCAACGGGCTGCTAAAGCGTTTCCCAGAAAACACCAAGGAACCTGTTTCTCACTCCAACCACAAAGCGTGCGCAGCACGAGTCTTGGCACAGCAGAACACTTCCCTTGGCATGCGCTTTGCAGCCTCACTCCAAACGGGGCTCTCCGCTTCATCCATCCCCTGACTCCATACTAGCACCAACGGGCTGCTAAAGCGTTTCGCAGAAAACACCAAGGAACCTGTTTCTCACTCCAACCACAAAGCGTGCGCAGCACGAGTCTTGGCACAGCAGAACACTTCCCTTGGCATGCCCTTTGCAGCCTCACTCCAAACGGGGCTCTCTGCTTCATCCATTCCCTGACTCCATACTAGCACCAACGGGCTGCTAAAGCGTTTCGCAGAAAGCACCAAAGAACCTGTTTCTCACTCCAACCACAAAGCGTGCGCAGCACGAGTCTTGGCACAGCAGAACACTTCCCTTGGCATGCCCTTTGCAGCCTCACTCCAAACGGGGCTCTCCGCTTCATCCATCCCCTGACTCCATACTAGCACCAATAGGCTACTAAAGCGTTTCGCAGAAAACACCAAGGAACCTGTTTCTCACTCCAACCACAAAGCGTGCGCAGCACGAGTCTTGGCACAGCAGAACACTTCCCTTGGCATGCGCTTTGCAGCCTCACTCCAAACGGGGCTCTCCGCTTCATCCATCCCCTGACTCCATACTAGTACCCACGGGCTCCTAAAGCGTTTCGCAATAAGCACCAAGGAACCTGTTTCTCACTCCAACCACAAAGCGTGCGCAGCACGAGTCTTGGCACAGCAGAACACTTCCCTTGGCATGCCCTTTGCAGCCTCACTCCAAACGGGGCTCTCCGCTTCATCCATCCCCTGACTCCATACTAGCACCAACGGACTGCTAAAGCGTTTGGCAGAAAACACCAAAGAACCTGTTTCTCACTCCAACCACAAAGGGTGCGCAGCACGAGTCTTGGCACAGCAGAACACTTCCCTTGGCATGCGCTTTGCAGCCTCACTCCAAACGGGGCTCTCCGCTTCATCCATCCCCTGACTCCATACTAGCAACAACGGGCTCCTAAAGCGTTTCGCAGAAAGCACCAAGGAACCTGTTTCTCACTCCAACCACAAAGCGTGCGCAGCACGAGTCTTGGCACAGCAGAACACCTCCCTTGGCATGCGCTTTGCAGCCTCACTCCAAACGGGGCTCTCCGCTTCATCCATCCCCTGACTCCATACTAGCACCAATGGGCTCCTAAAGCGTTTCGCAAAAAGCACCAAAGAACCTGTTTCTCACTCCAACCACAAAGCGTGCGCAGCACGAGTCTTGGCACAGCAGAACACTTCCCTTGGCATACCCTTTGCAGCCTCACTCCAAACGGGGCTCTCCGCTTCATCCATTCCCTGACTCCATACTAGCACCAACGGGCTGCTAAAGCGTTTCGCAGAAAACACCAAAGAACCTGTTTCTCACTCCAACCACAAAGCGTGCGCAGCACGAGTCTTGGCACAGCAGAACACTTCCCTTGGCATGCGCTTTGCAGCCTCACTCCAAACGGGGCTCTCCGCTTCATCCATCCCCTGACTCCATACTAGCAACAACGGGTTGCTAAAGCGTTTCGCAGAAAACACCAAGGAACCTGTTTCTCACTCCAACCACAAAGCGTGTGCAGCACGAGTCTTGGCACAGCAGAACACTTCCCTTGGCATGCCCTTTGCAGCCTCACTCCAAACGGGGCTCTCCGCTTCATCCATCCCCTAACTCCATACTAGCACCAACAGGCTCCTAAAGCGTTTCGCAGAAAGCACCAAGGAACCTGTTTCTCACTCCAACCAAAAAGCGTGCGCAGCACGAGTCTTGGCACAGCAGAACACTTCCCTTGGCATGCCCTTTGCAGCCTCACTCCAAACGGGGCTCTCTGCTTCATCCATCCCCTAATTCCATACTAGCACCAACGGGCTGCTAAAGCATTTCGCAGAAAACACCAAAGAACCTGTTTCTCACTCCAACCACAAAGCGTGCGCAGCACGAGTCTTGGCACAGCAGAACACCTCCCTTGGCATGCGCTTTGCAGCCTCACTCCAAACGGGGCTCTCCGCTTCATCCATCCCCTGACTCCATACTAGCACCAACGGGCTGCTAAAGCGTTTCGCAGAAAACACCAAGGAACCTGTTTCTCACTCCAACCACAAAGCGTGTGCAGCACGAGTCTTGGCACAGCAGAACACTTCCCTTGGCATGCCCTTTGCAGCCTCACTCCAAACGGGGCTCTCCGCTTCATCCATCCCCTGACTCCATACTAGCACCAACGGGCTGCTAAAGCGTTTCGCAGAAAACACCAAGGAACCTGTTTCTCACTCCAACCACAAAGCGTGCGCAGCACGAGTCTTGGCACAGCAGAACACTTCCCCTGGCATGCGCTTTGCAGCCTCACTCCAAACGGGGCTCTCTGCTTCATCCATCCCCTAATTCCATACTAGCACCAACGGGCTGCTAAAGCATTTCGCAGAAAACACCAAAGAACCTGTTTCTCACTCCAACCACAAAGCGTGCGCAGCACGAGTCTTGGCACAGCAGAACACTTCCCTTGGCATGCCCTTTGCAGCCTCACTCCAAACGGGGCTCTCCGCTTCATCCATTCCCTGACTCCATACTAGCAACAACGGGCTGCTAAAGCGTTTCGCAGAAAACAGCAAGGAACCTGTTTCTCACTCCAACCACAAAGCGTGTGCAGCACGAGTCTTGGCACAGCAGAACACTTTCCTTGGCATGCCCTTTGCAGCCTCACTCCAAACGGGGCTCTCCGCTTCATCCATCCCCTAACTCCATACTAGCACCCACGGGCTCCTAAAGCGTTTCGCAGAAAGCACCAAGGAACCTGTTTCTCACTCCAACCACAAAGCGTGCGCAGCACGAGTCTTGGCACAGCAGAACACTTCCCTTGGCATGCCCTTTGCAGCCTCACTCCAAACGGGGCTCTCTGCTTCATCCATCCCCTAATTCCATACTAGCACCAACGGGCTGCTAAAGCATTTCGCAGAAAACACCAAAGAACCTGTTTCTCACTCCAACCACAAAGCGTGCGCAGCACGAGTCTTGGCACAGCAGAACACTTCCCTTGGCATACCCTTTGCAGCCTCACTCCAAACGGGGCTCTCCGCTTCATCCATCCCCTGACTCCATACTAGCACCAACGGGCTGCTAAAGCGTTTCGCAGAAAACACCAAGGAACCTGTTTCTCACTCCAACCACAAAGCGTGTGCAGCATGAGTCTTGGCACAGCAGAACACTTCCCTTGGCATGCGCTTTGCAGCCTCACTCCAAACGGGGCTCTCCGCTTCATCCATCCCCTGACTCCATACTAGCACCAACAGGCTGCTAAAGCGTTTCGCAGAAAACACCAAGGAACCTGTTTCTCACTCCACCCACAAAGCGTGCGCAGCACGAGTCTTGGCACAGCAGAACACTTCCCCTGGCATGCCCTTTGCAGCCTCACTCCAAACGGGGCTCTCCGCTTCATCCATCCCCTGACTCCATACTAGCACCAACAGGCTGCTAAAGCGTTTCGCAGAAAACACCAAGGAACCTGTTTCTCACTCCAACCACAAAGCGTGCCCAGCACGAGTCTTGGCACAGCAGAACACTTCCCTTGGCATGCGCTTTGCAGCCTCACTCCAAACGGGGCTCTCCGCTTCATCCATCCCCTGACTCCATACTAGCACCAACGGGCTGCTAAAGCGTTTCGCAGAAAACACCAAGGAACCTGTTTCTAACTCCAACCACAAAGCGTGTGCAGCACGAGTCTTGGCACAGCAGAACACATCCCTTGGCATGCGCTTTGCAGCCTCACTCCAAACGGGGCTCTCCGCTTCATCCATTCCCCTGACTCCATACTAGCAACAACGGGCTGCTAAAGCGTTTCGCAGAAAGCACCAAAGAACCTGTTTCTCACTCCAACCACAAAGCGTGTGCAGCACGAGTCTTGGCACAGCAGAACACTTCCCTTGGCATGCCCTTTGCAGCCTCACTCCAAACGGGGCTCTCCGCTTCATCCATCCCCTGACTCCATACTAGCAACAACGGGCTGCTAAAGCGTTTCGCAGAAAGCACCAAAGAACCTGTTTCTCACTCCAACCACAAAGCGTGTGCAGCACGAGTCTTGGCACAGCAGAACACTTCCCTTGGCATGCCCTTTGCAGCCTCACTCCAAACGGGGCTCTCCGCTTCATCCATCCCCTAATTCCATACTAGCACCAACGGGCTACTAAAGCGTTTCGCAGAAAGCACCAAGGAACCTGTTTCTCACTCCAACCACAAAGCGTGCGCAGCACGAGTCTTGGCACAGCAGAACACTTCCCTTGGCATGCCCTTTGCAGCCTCACTCCAAACGGGGCTCTCCGCTTCATCCATCCCCTAATTCCATACTAGCACCAACGGGCTGCTAAAGCGTTTCGCAGAAAACACCAAAGAACCTGTTTCTCACTCCAACCACAAAGCGTGCGCAGCACGAGTCTTGGCACAGCAGAACACGTCCCCTGGCATGCCCTTTGCAGCCTCACTCCAAACGGGGCTCTCCGCTTCATCCATCCCCTGACTCCATACTAGCACCAACGGGCTGCTAAAGCGTTTCGCAGAAAACACCAAGGAACCTGTTTCTCACTCCAACCACAAAGCGTGCCCAGCACGAGTCTTGGCACAGCAGAACACTTCCCTTGGCATGCGCTTTGCAGCCTCACTCCAAACGGGGCTCTCCGCTTCATCCATCCCCTGACTCCATACTAGCACCAACGGGCTGCTAAAGCGTTTCGCAGAAAACACCAAAGAACCTGTTTCTCACTCCAACCACAAAGCGTGTGCAGCACGAGTCTTGGCACAGCAGAACACTTCCCTTGGCATGCCCTTTGCAGCCTCACTCCAAACGGGGCTCTCCGCTTCATCCATCCCCTAATTCCATACTAGCACCAACGGGCTACTAAAGCGTTTCGCAGAAAGCACCAAGGAACCTGTTTCTCACTCCAACCACAAAGCGTGCGCAGCACGAGTCTTGGCACAGCAGAACACTTCCCTTGGCATGCCCTGTGCAGCCTCACTCCAAACGGGGCTCTCTGCTTCATCCATCCCCTAATTCCATACTAGCACCAACGGGCTGCTAATGCGTTTCGCAGAAAACACCAAAGAACCTGTTTCTCACTCCAACCACAAAGCGTGCGCAGCACGAGTCTTGGCACAGCAGAACACCTCCCTTGGCATGCGCTTTGCAGCCTCACTCCAAACGGGGCTCTCCGCTTCATCCATCCCCTGACTCCATACTAGCACCAACGGCCTGCTGAAGCGTTTCGCAGAAAACACCAAGGAACCTGTTTCTCACTCCAACCACAAAGCGTGCGCAGCAGGAGTCTTGGCACAGCAGAACACTTCCCTTGGCATGCGCTTTGCAGCCTCACTCCAAACAGGGCTCTCCGCTTCATCCATCCCCTAATTCCATACTAGCACCAACGGGCTGCTAAAGCGTTTCCCAGAAAACACCAAAGAACCTGTTTCTCACTCCAACCACAAAGCGTGCGCAGCACGAGTCTTGGCACAGCAGAACACTTCCCTTGGCATGCGCTTTGCAGCCTCACTCCAAACGGGGCTCTCCGCTTCATCCATCCCCTGACTCCATACTAGCACCCACGGGCTCCTAAAGCGTTTCGCAATAAGCACCAAGGAACCTGTTTCTCACTCCAACCACAAAGCGTGCGCAGCACGAGTCTTGGCACAGCAGAACACTTCCCTTGGCATGCCCTTTGCAGCCTCACTCCAAACGGGGCTCTCCGCTTCATCCATCCCCTGACTCCATACTAGCACCAACAGGCTGCTAAAGCGTTTCGCAGAAAACACCAAAGAACCTGTTTCTCACTCCAACCACAAAGGGTGCGCAGCACGAGTCTTGGCACAGCAGAACACTTCCGTTGGCATGCGCTTTGCAGCCTCACTCCAAACGGGGCTCTCCGCTTCATCCATCCCCTGACTCCATACTAGCAACAACGGGCTGCTAAAGCGTTTCGCAGAAAACACCCAGGAACCTGTTTCTCACTCCAACCAAAAAGCGTGCGCAGCACGAGTCTTGGCACAGCAGAACACTTCCCTTGGCATGCCCTTTGCAGCCTCACTCCAAACGGGGCTCTCCGCTTCATCCATCCCCTAACTCCATACTAGCACCAACAGGCTGCTAAAGCGTTTCGCAGAAAGCACCAAGGAACCTGTTTCTCACTCCAACCACAAAGCGTGCGCAGCACGAGTCTTGGCACAGCAGAACACTTCCCTTGGCATGCGCTTTGCAGCCTCACTCCAAACGGGGCTCTCTGCTTCATCCATCCCCTAATTCCATACTAGCACCAACGGGCTGCTAATGCGTTTCGCAGAAAACACCAAAGAACCTGTTTCTCACTCCAACCACAAAGCGTGCGCAGCACGAGTCTTGGCACAGCAGAACACCTCCCTTGGCATGCGCTTTGCAGCCTCACTCCAAACGGGGCTCTCCGCTTCATCCATCCCCTGACTCCATACTAGCACCCACGGGCTCCTAAAGCGTTTCGCAATAAGCACCAAGGAACCTGTTTCTCACTCCAACCACAAAGCGTGCGCAGCACGAGTCTTGGCACAGCAGAACACTTCCCTTGGCATGCCCTTTGCAGCCTCACTCCAAACGGGGCTCTCCGCTTCATCCATCCCCTAATTCCATACTAGCACCAACAGGCTCCTAAAGCGTTTCGCAGAAAGCACCAAGGAACCTGTTTCTCACTCCAACCACAAAGGGTGCGCAGCACGAGTCTTGGCACAGCAGAACACTTCCCTTGGCATGCGCTTTGCAGCCTCACTCCAAACGGGGCTCTCCGCTTCATCCATCCCCTGACTCCATACTAGCACCAACGGGCTACTAAAGCGTTTCGCAGAAAACACCAAGGAACCTGTTTCTCACTCCAACCACAAAGCGTGCGCAGCACGAGTCTTGGCACAGCAGAACACTTCCCTTGGCATGCGCTTTGCAGCCTCACTCCAAACGGGGCTCTCCGCTTCATCCATCCCCTGACTCCATACTAGCACCAACGGGCTGCTAATGCGTTTTGCAGAAAACACCAAAGAACCTGTTTCTCACTCCAACCACAAAGCGTGCGCAGCACGAGTCTTGGCATAGCAGAACACCTCCCTTGGCATGCGCTTTGCAGCCTCACTCCAAACGGGGCTCTCCGCTTCATCCATCCCCTGACTCCATACTAGCACCAACGGCCTGCTGAAGCGTTTCGCAGAAAACACCAAGGAACCTGTTTCTCACTCCAACCACAAAGCGTGCGCAGCACGAGTCTTGGCACAGCAGAACACTTCCCCTGGCATGCGCTTTGCAGCCTCACTCCAAACGGGGCTCTCCGCTTCATCCATCCCCTGACTCCATACTAGCAACAACGGGCTGCTAAAGCGTTTCGCAGAAAACACCAAGGAACCTGTTTCTCACTCCAACCACAAAGCGTGTGCAGCACGAGTCTTGGCACAGCAGAACACTTCCCTTGGCATGCCCTTTGCAGCCTCACTCCAAATGGGGCTCTCCGCTTCATCCATCCCCTAACTCCATACTAGCACCAACAGGCTCCTAAAGCGTTTCGCAGAAAGCACCAAGGAACCTGTTTCTCACTCCAACCACAAAGCGTGCGCAGCACGAGTCTTGGCACAGCAGAACACTTCCCTTGGCATGCCCTTTGCAGCCTCACTGCAAACGGGGCTCTCTGCTTCATCCATCCCCTAATTCCATACTAGCAACAACGGGCTGCTAAAGCGTTTCGCAGAAAACACCAAAGAACCTGTTTCTCACTCCAACCACAAAGCGTGCGCAGCACGAGTCTTGGCACAGCAGAACACTTCCCTTGGCATGCGCTTTGCAGCCTCACTCCAAACGGGGCTCTCCGCTTCATCCATCCCCTGACTCCATACTAGCACCAACGGGCTACTAAAGCGTTTCGCAGAAAACACCAAGGAACCTGTTTCTCACTCCAACCACAAAGCGTGCGCAGCACGAGTCTTGGCACAGCAGAACACTTCCCTTGGCATGCCCTTTGCAGCTTCAGTCCAAACGGGGCTCTCCGCTTCATCCATCCCCTGACTCCATACTAGCACCCACGGGCTCCTAAAGCGTTTCGCAATAAGCACCAAGGAACCTGTTTCTCACTCCAACCACAAAGCGTGCGCAGCACGAGTCTTGGCACAGCAGAACACTTCCCTTGGCATGCCCTTTGCAGCCTCACTCCAAACGGGGCTCTCCGCTTCATCCATCCCCTGACTCCATACTAGCACCAACGGGCTGCTAAAGCGTTTCGCAGAAAACACCAAAGAACCTGTTTCTCACTCCAACCACAAAGGGTGCGCAGCACGAGTCTTGGCACAGCAGAACACTTCCCTTGGCATGCGCTTTGCAGCCTCACTCCAAACGGGGCTCTCCGCTTCATCCATCCCCTGACTCCATACTAGCAACAACGGGCTGCTAAAGCGTTTCGCAGAAAACACCCAGGAACCTGTTTCTCACTCCAACCAAAAAGCGTGCGCAGCACGAGTCTTGGCACAGCAGAACACTTCCCTTGGCATGCCCTTTGCAGCCTCACTCCAAACGGGGCTCTCCGCTTCATCCATCCCCTAACTCCATACTAGCACCAACAGGCTGCTAAAGCGTTTCGCAGAAAGCACCAAGGAACCTGTTTCTCACTCCAACCACAAAGCGTGCGCAGCATGAGTCTTGGCACAGCAGAACACTTCCCTTGGCATGCGCTTTGCAGCCTCACTCCAAACGGGGCTCTCTGCTTCATCCATCCCCTAATTCCATACTAGCACCAACGGGCTGCTAATGCGTTTCGCAGAAAACACCAAAGAACCTGTTTCTCACTCCAACCACAAAGCGTGCGCAGCACGAGTCTTGGCACAGCAGAACACCTCCCTTGGCATGCGCTTTGCAGCCTCACTCCAAACGGGGCTCTCCGCTTCATCCATCCCCTGACTCCATACTAGCACCAAAGGCCTGCTGAAGCGTTTCGCAGAAAACACCAAGGAACCTGTTTCTCACTCCAACCACAAAGCGTGCGCAGCACGAATCATGGCACAGCAGAACACTTCCCTTGGCATGCCCTTTGCAGCCTCACTCCAAACGGGGCTCTCCGCTTCATCCATTCCCTGACTCCATACTAGCACCAACGGGCTGCTAAAGCGTTTCGCCCAAAACACCAAGGAACCTGTTTCTCACTCCAACCACAAAGCGTGCGCAGCACGAGTCTTGGCACAGCAGAACACTTCCCTTGGCATGCGCTTTGCAGCCTCACTCCAAACGGGGCTCTCCGCTTCATCCATCCCCTGACTCCATACTAGCACCAACGGGCTACTAAAGCGTTTCGCAGAAAACACCAACGAACCTGTTTCTCACTCCAACCACAAAGCGTGCGCAGCACGAGTCTTGGCACAGCAGAACACTTCCCTTGGCATGCGCTTTGCAGCCTCACTCCAAACGGGGCTCTCCGCTTCATCCATCCCCTGACTCCATACTAGCACCCACGGGCTCCTAAAGCGTTTCGCAATAAGCACCAAGGAACCTGTTTCTCACTCCAACCACAAAGCGTGCGCAGCACGAGTCTTGACACAGCAGAACACTTCCCTTGGCATGCCCTTTGCAGCCTCACTCCAAACGGGGCTCTCCGCTTCATCCATCCCCTAATTCCATACTAGCACCAACAGGCTCCTAAAGCGTTTCGCAGAAAGCACCAAGGAACCTGTTTCTCACTCCAACCACAAAGCGTGCGCAGCACGAGTCTTGGCACAGCAGAACACTTCCCTTGGCATGCGCTTTGCAGCCTCACTCCAAACGGGGCTCTCCGCTTCATCCATCCCCTGACTCCATACTAGCACCAACGGGCTGCTAATGCGTTTTGCAGAAAACACCAAAGAACCTGTTTCTCACTCCAACCACAAAGCGTGCGCAGCACGAGTCTTGGCATAGCAGAACACCTCCCTTGGCATGCGCTTTGCAGCCTCACTCCAAACGCGGCTCTCCGCTTCATCCATCCCCTGACTCCATACTAGCACCAACGGCCTGCTGAAGCGTTTCGCAGAAAACACCAAGGAACCTGTTTCTCACTCCAACCACAAAGCGTGCGCAGCACGAGTCTTGGCACAGCAGAACACTTCCCCTGGCATGCGCTTTGCAGCCTCACTCCAAACGGGGCTCTCCGCTTCATCCATCCCCTGACTCCATACTAGCAACAACGGGCTGCTAAAGCGTTTCGCAGAAAACACCAAGGAACCTGTTTCTCACTCCAACCACAAAGCGTGTGCAGCACGAGTCTTGGCACAGCAGAACACTTCCCTTGGCATGCCCTTTGCAGCCTCACTCCAAACGGGGCTCTCCGCTTCATCCATCCCCTAACTCCATACTAGCACCAACAGGCTCCTAAAGCGTTTCGCAGAAAACACCAAGGAACCTGTTTCTCACTCCAACCACAAAGCGTGCGCAGCACGAGTCTTGGCACAGCAGAACACTTCCCTTGGCATGCCCTTTGCAGCCTCACTGCAAACGGGGCTCTCTGCTTCATCCATCCCCTGACTCCATACTAGCAACAACGGGCTGCTAAAGCGTTTCGCAGAAAACACCAAAGAACCTGTTTCTCACTCCAACCACAAAGCGTGCGCAGCACGAGTCTTGGCACAGCAGAACACCTCTCTTGGCATGCGCTTTGCAGCCTCACTCCAAACGGGGCTCTCCGCTTCATCCATCCCCTGACTCCATACTAGCACCAACGGCCTGCTAAAGCGTTTCGCAGAAAGCACCAAAGAACCTGTTTCTCACTCCAACCACAAAGCGTGCGCAGCACGAGTCTTGGCACAGCAGAACACCTCTCTTGGCATGCGCTTTGCAGCCTCACTCCAAACGGGGCTCTCCGCTTCATCCATCCCCTGACTCCATACTAGCACCAACGGGCTGCTAAAGCGTTTCGCAGAAAACACCAAGGAACCTGTTTCTCACTCCAACCACAAAGCGTGCGCAGCACGAGTCTTGGCACAGCAGAACACTTCCCTTGGCATGCCCTTTGCAGCCTCACTCCAAACGGGGCTCTCCGCTTCATCCATCCCCTAACTCCATACTAGCACCAACAGGCTGCTAAAGCGTTTCGCAGAAAACACCAAAGAACCTGTTTCTCACTCCAACCACAAAGCGTGCGCAGCACGAGTCTTGGCACAGCAGAACACTTCCCCTGGCATGCCCTTTGCAGCCTCACTCCAAACGGGTCTCTCCGCTTCATCCATCCCCTGACTCCATACTAGCACCAACAGGCTGCTAAAGCGTTTCGCAGAAAACACCAAGGAACCTGTTTCTCACTCCAACCACAAAGCGTGCGCAGCACGAGTCTTGGCACAGCAGAACACTTCCCTTGGCATGCCCTTTGCAGCCTCACTCCAAACGGGGCTCTCTGCTTCATCCATCCCCTAATTCCATACTAGCACCAACGGGCTGCTAAAGCATTTCGCAGAAAACACCAAAGAACCTGTTTCTCACTCCAACCACAAAGCGTGCGCAGCACGAGTCTTGGCACAGCAGAACACTTCCCTTGGCATGCCCTTTGCAGCCTCACTCCAAACGGGGCTCTCCGCTTCATCCATCCCCTGACTCCATACTAGCACCAACGGGCTGCTAAAGCGTTTCGCAGAAAACACCAAAGAACCTGTTTCTCACTCCAAACACAAAGCGTGCGCAGCACGAGTCTTGGCACAGCAGAACACTTCCCTTGGCATGCGCTTTGCAGCCTCACTCCAAACGGGGCTCTCCGCTTCATCCATCCCCTGACTCCATACTAGCAACAACAGGCTGCTAAAGCGTTTCGCAGAAAACACCAAGGAACCTGTTTCTCACTCCAACCACAAAGCGTGTGCAGCACGAGTCTTGGCACAGCAGAACACTTCCCTTGGCATGCCCTTTGCAGCCTCACTCCAAACGGGGCTCTCCGCTTCATCCATCCCCTAACTCCATACTAGCACCAACAGACTCCTAAAGCGTTTCGCAGAAAGCACCAAGGAACCTGTTTCTCACTCCAACCAAAAAGCGTGCGCAGCACGAGTCTTGGCACAGCAGAACACTTCCCTTGGCATGCCCTTTGCAGCCTCACTCCAAACGGGGCTCTCTGCTTCATCCATCCCCTAATTCCATACTAGCACCAACGGGCTGCTAAAGCATTTCGCAGAAAACACCAAAGAACCTGTTTCTCACTCCAACCACAAAGCGTGCGCAGCACGAGTCTTGGCACAGCAGAACACCTCCCTTGGCATGCGCTTTGCAGCCTCACTCCAAACGGGGCTCTCCGCTTCATCCATCCCCTGACTCCATACTAGCACCAACGGGCTGCTAAAGCGTTTCGCAGAAAACACCAAAGAACCTGTTTCTCACTCCAACCACAAAGCGTGCGCAGCACGAGTCTTGGCACAGCAGAACACTTCCCTTGGCATGCCCTTTGCAGCCTCACTCCAAACGGGGCTCTCCGCTTCATCCATCCCCTGACTCCATACTAGCAACAACAGGCTGCTAAAGCGTTTCGCAGAAAACACCAAGGAACCTGTTTCTCACTCCAACCACAAAGCGTGCGCAGCACGAGTCTTGGCACAGCAGAACACTTCCCTTGGCATGCCCTTTGCAGCCTCACTCCAAACGGGGCTCTCCGCTTCATCCATCCCCTAACTCCATACTAGCACCAACAGGCTCCTAAAGCGTTTCGCAGAAAGCACCAAGGAACCTGTTTCTCACTCCAACCAAAAAGCGTGCGCAGCACGAGTCTTGGCACAGCAGAACACTTCCCTTGGCATGCCCTTTGCAGCCTCACTCCAAACGGGGCTCTCCGCTTCATCCATCCCCTGACTCCATACTAGCACCAACGGGCTGCTAAAGCGTTTCGCAGAAAACACCAAGGAACCTGTTTCTCACTCCAACCACAAAGCGTGTGCAGCACGAGTCTTGGCACAGCAGAACACTTCCCTTGGCATGCCCTTTGCAGCCTCACTCCAAACGGGGCTCTCCGCTTCATCCATCCCCTGACTCCATACTAGCACCAACGGGCTGCTAAAGCGTTTCGCAGAAAACACCAAGGAACCTTTTTCTCACTCCAACCACAAAGCGTGCGCAGCACGAGTCTTGGCACAGCAGAACACTTCCCTTGGCATGCGCTTTGCAGCCTCACTCCAAACGGGGCTCTCCGCTTCATCCATTCCCTGACTCCATACTAGCACCAACGGGCTGCTAAAGCGTTTCGCAGAAAACACCAAAGAACCTGTTTCTCACTCCAACCACAAAGCGTGCGCAGCACGAGTCTTGGCACAGCAGAACACTTCCCTTGGCATGCCCTTTGCAGCCTCACTCCAAACGGGGCTCTCCGCTTCATCCATTCCCTGACTCCATACTAGCACCAACGGGCTGCTAAAGCGTTTCGCAGAAAACACCAAAGAACCTGTTTCTCACTCCAACCACAAAGCGTGCGCAGCACGAGTCTTGGCACAGCAGAACACTTCCCTTGGCATGCCCTTTGCAGCCTCACTCCAAACGGGGCTCTCCGCTTCATCCATCCCCTGACTCCATACTAGCACCAACGGGCTGCTAAAGCATTTCGCAGAAAACACCAAAGAACCTGTTTCTCACTCCAACCACAAAGCGTGCGCAGCACGAGTCTTGGCACAGCAGAACACTTCCCTTGGCATGCCCTTTGCAGCCTCACTCCAGACGGGGCTCTCCGCTTCATCCATCCCCTGACTCCATACTAGCACCAACGGGCTACTAAAGCGTTTCGCAGAAAACACCAAAGAACCTGTTTCTCACTCCAACCACAAAGCGTGCGCAGCACGAGTCTTGGCACAGCAGAACACTTCCCTTGGCATGCCCTTTGCAGCCTCACTCCAAACGGGGCTCTCCGCTTCATCCATCCCCTAACTCCATACTAGCACCAACAGACTCCTAAAGCGTTTCGCAGAAAGCACCAAGGAACCTGTTTCTCACTCCAACCAAAAAGCGTGCGCAGCACGAGTCTTGGCACAGCAGAACACTTCCCTTGGCATGCCCTTTGCAGCCTCACTCCAAACGGGGCTCTCTGCTTCATCCATCCCCTAATTCCATACTAGCACCAACGGGCTGCTAAAGCATTTCGCAGAAAACACCAAAGAACCTGTTTCTCACTCCAACCACAAAGCGTGCGCAGCACGAGTCTTGGCACAGCAGAACACCTCCCTTGGCATGCGCTTTGCAGCCTCACTCCAAACGGGGCTCTCCGCTTCATCCATCCCCTGACTCCATACTAGCACCAACGGGCTGCTAAAGCGTTTCGCAGAAAACACCAAAGAACCTGTTTCTCACTCCAACCACAAAGCGTGCGCAGCACGAGTCTTGGCACAGCAGAACACTTCCCTTGGCATGCCCTTTGCAGCCTCACTCCAAACGGGGCTCTCCGCTTCATCCATCCCCTGACTCCATACTAGCAACAACAGGCTGCTAAAGCGTTTCGCAGAAAACACCAAGGAACCTGTTTCTCACTCCAACCACAAAGCGTGCGCAGCACGAGTCTTGGCACAGCAGAACACTTCCCTTGGCATGCCCTTTGCAGCCTCACTCCAAACGGGGCTCTCCGCTTCATCCATCCCCTAACTCCATACTAGCACCAACAGGCTCCTAAAGCGTTTCGCAGAAAGCACCAAGGAACCTGTTTCTCACTCCAACCAAAAAGCGTGCGCAGCACGAGTCTTGGCACAGCAGAACACTTCCCTTGGCATGCCCTTTGCAGCCTCACTCCAAACGGGGCTCTCCGCTTCATCCATCCCCTGACTCCATACTAGCACCAACGGGCTGCTAAAGCGTTTCGCAGAAAACACCAAGGAACCTGTTTCTCACTCCAACCACAAAGCGTGTGCAGCACGAGTCTTGGCACAGCAGAACACTTCCCTTGGCATGCCCTTTGCAGCCTCACTCCAAACGGGGCTCTCCGCTTCATCCATCCCCTGACTCCATACTAGCACCAACGGGCTGCTAAAGCGTTTCGCAGAAAACACCAAGGAACCTTTTTCTCACTCCAACCACAAAGCGTGCGCAGCACGAGTCTTGGCACAGCAGAACACTTCCCTTGGCATGCGCTTTGCAGCCTCACTCCAAACGGGGCTCTCCGCTTCATCCATTCCCTGACTCCATACTAGCACCAACGGGCTGCTAAAGCGTTTCGCAGAAAACACCAAAGAACCTGTTTCTCACTCCAACCACAAAGCGTGCGCAGCACGAGTCTTGGCACAGCAGAACACTTCCCTTGGCATGCCCTTTGCAGCCTCACTCCAAACGGGGCTCTCCGCTTCATCCATTCCCTGACTCCATACTAGCACCAACGGGCTGCTAAAGCGTTTCGCAGAAAACACCAAAGAACCTGTTTCTCACTCCAACCACAAAGCGTGCGCAGCACGAGTCTTGGCACAGCAGAACACTTCCCTTGGCATGCCCTTTGCAGCCTCACTCCAAACGGGGCTCTCCGCTTCATCCATCCCCTGACTCCATACTAGCACCAACGGGCTGCTAAAGCATTTCGCAGAAAACACCAAAGAACCTGTTTCTCACTCCAACCACAAAGCGTGCGCAGCACGAGTCTTGGCACAGCAGAACACTTCCCTTGGCATGCCCTTTGCAGCCTCACTCCAGACGGGGCTCTCCGCTTCATCCATCCCCTGACTCCATACTAGCACCAACGGGCTACTAAAGCGTTTCGCAGAAAACACCAAAGAACCTGTTTCTCACTCCAACCACAAAGCGTGCGCAGCACGAGTCTTGGCACAGCAGAACACTTCCCTTGGCATGCCCTTTGCAGCCTCACTCCAAACGGGGCTCTCCGCTTCATCCATCCCCTGACTCCATACTAGCAACAACAGGCTGCTAAAGCGTTTCGCAGAAAACACCAAGGAACCTGTTTCTCACTCCAACCACAAAGCGTGCGCAGCACGAGTCTTGGCACAGCAGAACACTTCCCTTGGCATGCCCTTTGCAGCCTCACTCCAAACGGGGCTCTCCGCTTCATCCATCCCCTAACTCCATACTAGCACCAACAGGCTCCTAAAGCGTTTCGCAGAAAGCACCAAGGAACCTGTTTCTCACTCCAACCAAAAAGCGTGCGCAGCACGAGTCTTGGCACAGCAGAACACTTCCCTTGGCATGCCCTTTGCAGCCTCACTCCAAACGGGGCTCTCCGCTTCATCCATCCCCTGACTCCATACTAGCACCAACGGGCTGCTAAAGCGTTTCGCAGAAAACACCAAGGAACCTGTTTCTCACTCCAACCACAAAGCGTGTGCAGCACGAGTCTTGGCACAGCAGAACACTTCCCTTGGCATGCCCTTTGCAGCCTCACTCCAAACGGGGCTCTACGCTTCATCCATCCCCTGACTCCATACTAGCACCAACGGGCTGCTAAAGCGTTTCGCAGAAAACACCAAGGAACCTTTTTCTCACTCCAACCACAAAGCGTGCGCAGCACGAGTCTTGGCACAGCAGAACACTTCCCTTGGCATGCGCTTTGCAGCCTCACTCCAAACGGGGCTCTCCGCTTCATCCATTCCCTGACTCCATACTAGCACCAACGGGCTGCTAAAGCGTTTCGCAGAAAACACCAAAGAACCTGTTTCTCACTCCAACCACAAAGCGTGCGCAGCACGAGTCTTGGCACAGCAGAACACTTCCCTTGGCATGCCCTTTGCAGCCTCACTCCAAACGGGGCTCTCCGCTTCATCCATTCCCTGACTCCATACTAGCACCAACGGGCTGCTAAAGCGTTTCGCAGAAAACACCAAAGAACCTGTTTCTCACTCCAACCACAAAGCGTGCGCAGCACGAGTCTTGGCACAGCAGAACACTTCCCTTGGCATGCCCTTTGCAGCCTCACTCCAAACGGGGCTCTCCGCTTCATCCATCCCCTGACTCCATACTAGCACCAACGGGCTGCTAAAGCATTTCGCAGAAAACACCAAAGAACCTGTTTCTCACTCCAACCACAAAGCGTGCGCAGCACGAGTCTTGGCACAGCAGAACACTTCCCTTGGCATGCCCTTTGCAGCCTCACTCCAGACGGGGCTCTCCGCTTCATCCATCCCCTGACTCCATACTAGCACCAACGGGCTACTAAAGCGTTTCGCAATAAGCACCAAGGAACCTGTTTCTCACTCCAACCACAAAGCGTGCGCAGCACGAGTCTTGGCACAGCAGAACACTTCCCTTGGCATGCCCTTTGCAGCCTCACTCCAAACGGGGCTCTCCGCTTCATCCATTCCCTGACTCCATACTAGCACCAACGGGCTGCTAAAGCGTTTCGCAGAAAACACCAAGGAACCTGTTTCTCACTCCAACCACAAAGCGTGCACAGCACGAGTCTTGGCACAGCAGAACACTTCCCTTGGCATGCGCTTTGCAGCCTCACTCCAAACGGGGCTCTCCGCTTCATCCATCCCCTGACTCCATACTAGCACCAACGGGCTACTAAAGCGTTTCGCAGAAAACACCAACGAACCTGTTTCTCACTCCAACCACAAAGCGTGCGCAGCACGAGTCTTGGCACAGCAGAACACTTCCCTTGGCATGCGCTTTGCAGCCTCACTCCAAACGGGGCTCTCCGCTTCATCCATTCCCTGACTCCATACTAGCACCAAGAGGCTGCTAAAGCGTTTCGCAGAAAACACCAAAGAACCTGTTTCTCACTCCAACCACAAAGCGTGCGCAGCACGAGTCTTGGCACAGCAGAACACTTCCCTTGGCATGCCCTTTGCAGCCTCACTCCAAACGGGGCTCTCCGCTTCATCCATCCCCTGACTCCATACTAGCACCAACGGGCTGCTAAAGCGTTTCGCAGAAAACACCAAAGAACCTGTTTCTCACTCCAACCACAAAGCGTGCGCAGCACGAGTCTTGGCACAGCAGAACACTTCCCTTGGCATGCCCTTTGCAGCCTCACTCCAAACGGGGCTCTCCGCTTCATCCATCCCCTGACTCCATACTAGCACCAACGGGCTACTAAAGCGTTTCGCAGAAAACACCAAGGAACCTGTTTCTCACTCCAACCACAAAGCGTGCGCAGCACGAGTCTTGGCACAGCAGAACACTTCCCTTGGCATGCGCTTTGCAGCCTCACTCCAAACGGGGCTCTCCGCTTCATCCATCCCCTGACTCCATACTAGCACCCACGGGCTCCTAAAGCGTTTCGCAATAAGCACCAAGGAACCTGTTTCTCACTCCAACCACAAAGCGTGCGCAGCACGAGTCTTGGCACAGCAGAACACTTCCCTTGGCATGCCCTTTGCAGCCTCACTCCAAACGGGGCTCTCCGCTTCATCCATTCCCTGACTCCATACTAGCACCAACGGGCTGCTAAAGCGTTTCGCAGAAAACACCAAGGAACCTGTTTCTCACTCCAACCACAAAGCGTGCACAGCACGAGTCTTGGCACAGCAGAACACTTCCCTTGGCATGCGCTTTGCAGCCTCACTCCAAACGGGGCTCTCCGCTTCATCCATCCCCTGACTCCATACTAGCACCAACGGGCTACTAAAGCGTTTCGCAGAAAACACCAACGAACCTGTTTCTCACTCCAACCACAAAGCGTGTGCAGCACGAGTCTTGGCACAGCAGAACACTTCCCTTGGCATGCGCTTTGCAGCCTCACTCCAAACGGGGCTCTCCGCTTCATCCATCCCCTGACTCCATACTAGCACCCACGGGCTCCTAAAGCGTTTCGCAATAAGCACCAAGGAACCTGTTTCTCACTCCAACCACAAAGCGTGCGCAGCACGAGTCTTGGCACAGCAGAACACTTCCCTTGGCATGCCCTTTGCAGCCTCACTCCAAACGGGGCTCTCCGCTTCATCCATCCCCTGACTCCATACTAGCACCAACGGGCTGCTAAAGCGTTTCGCAGAAAACACCAAAGAACCTGTTTCTCACTCCAACCACAAAGGGTGCGCAGCACGAGTCTTGGCACAGCAGAACACTTCCCTTGGCATGCGCTTTGCAGCCTCACTCCAAACGGGGCTCTCCGCTTCATCCATCCCCTGACTCCATACTAGCAACAACGGGCTGCTAAAGCGTTTCGCAGAAAACACCAAGGAACCTGTTTCTCACTCCAACCAAAAAGCGTGCGCAGCACGAGTCTTGGCACAGCAGAACACTTCCCTTGGCATGCCCTTTGCAGCCTCACTCCAAACGGGGCTCTCTGCTTCATCCATCCCCTAATTCCATACTAGCACCAACGGGCTGCTGAAGCGTTTCGCAGAAAACACCAAAGAACCTGTTTCTCACTCCAACCACAAAGCGTGCGCAGCACGAGTCTTGGCACAGCAGAACACTTCCCTTGGCATGCGCTTTGCAGCCTCACTCCAAACGGGGCTCTCCGCTTCATCCATCCCCTGACTCCATACTAGCACCAACGGGCTGCTAAAGCGTTTCGCAGAAAACACCAAGGAACCTGTTTCTAACTCCAACCACAAAGCGTGTGCAGCACGAGTCTTGGCACAGCAGAACACTTCCCTTGGCATGCCCTTTGCAGCCTCACTCCAAACGGGGCTCTCCGCTTCATCCATCCCCTAACTCCATACTAGCACCAACAGGCTGCTAAAGCGTTTCGCAGAAAACACCAAAGAACCTGTTTCTCACTCCAACCACAAAGCGTGCGCAGCACGAGTCTTGGCACAGCAGAACACCTCTCTTGGCATGCGCTTTGCAGCCTCACTCCAAACGGGGCTCTCCGCTTCATCCATCCCCTGACTCCATACTAGCACCAACGGCCTGCTAAAGCGTTTCGCAGAAAACACCAAGGAACCTGTTTCTCACTCCAACCACAAAGCGTGCGCAGCACGAGTCTTGGCACAGCAGAACACTTCCCCTGGCATGCCCTTTGCAGCCTCACTCCAAACGGGGCTCTCCGCTTCATCCATCCCCTGACTCCATACTAGCACCAACAGGCTGCTAAAGCGTTTCGCAGAAAACACCAAGGAACCTGTTTCTCACTCCAACCACAAAGCGTGCGCAGCACGAGTCTTGGCACAGCAGAACACTTCCCTTGGCATGCCCTTTGCAGCCTCACTCCAAACGGGGCTCTCCGCTTCATCCATCCCCTGACTCCATACTAGCACCAACGGGCTGCTAAAGCGTTTCGCAGAAAACACCAAAGAACCTGTTTCTCACTCCAACCACAAAGGGTGCGCAGCACGAGTCTTGGCACAGCAGAACACTTCCCTTGGCATGCGCTTTGCAGCCTCACTCCAAACGGGGCTCTCCGCTTCATCCATCCCCTGACTCCATACTAGCAACAACAGGCTGCTAAAGCCTTTCGCAGAAAACACCAAGGAACCTGTTTCTCACTCCAACCACAAAGCGTGCGCAGCACGAGTCTTGGCACAGCAGAACACTTCCCTTGGCATGCCCTTTGCAGCCTCACTCCAAACGGGGCTCTCCGCTTCATCCATCCCCTAACTCCATACTAGCACCAACAGGCTCCTAAAGCGTTTCGCAGAAAGCACCAAGGAACCTGTTTCTCACTCCAACCAAAAAGCGTGCGCAGCACGAGTCTTGGCACAGCAGAACACTTCCCTTGGCATGCCCTTTGCAGCCTCACTCCAAACGGGGCTCTCTGCTTCATCCATCCCCTAATTCCATACTAGCACCAACGGGCTGCTAAAGCCTTTCGCAGAAAACACCAAGGAACCTGTTTCTCACTCCAACCACAAAGCGTGCGCAGCACGAGTCTTGGCACAGCAGAACACTTCCCTTGGCATGCCCTTTGCAGCCTCACTCCAAACAGGGCTCTCTGCTTCATCCATCCCCTAATTCCATACTAGCACCAACGGGCTGCTAAAGCATTTCGCAGAAAACACCAACGAACCTGTTTCTCACTCCAACCACAAAGCGTGCGCAGCACGAGTCTTGGCACAGCAGAACACCTCCCTTGGCATGCGCTTTGCAGCCTCACTCCAAACGGGGCTCTCCGCTTCATCCATCCCCTGACTCCATACTAGCACCAACGGGCTGCTAAAGCGTTTCGCAGAAAACACCAAGGAACCTGTTTCTCACTCCAACCACAAAGCGTGCGCAGCACGAGTCTTGGCACAGCAGAACACTTCCCTTGGCATGCCCTTTGCAGCCTCACTCCAAACGGGGCTCTCCGCTTCATCCATCCCCTAACTCCATACTAGCACCAACAGGCTGCTAAAGCGTTTCGCAGAAAACACCAAGGAACCTGTTTCTCACTCCAACCACAAAGCGTGCGCAGCACGAGTCTTGGTACAGCAGAACACTTCCCCTGGCATGCCCTTTGCAGCCTCACTCCAAACGGGGCTCTCCGCTTCATCCATCCCCTAACTCCATACTAGCACCAACAGGCTGCTAAAGCGTTTCGCAGAAAACACCAAGGAACCTGTTTCTCACTCCAACCACAAAGCGTGCGCAGCACGAGTCTTGGCACAGCAGAACACTTCCCTTGGCATGCCCTTTGCAGCCTCACTCCAAACGGGGCTCTCCGCTTCATCCATCCCCTGACTCCATACTAGCACCAACGGGCTGCTAAAGCGTTTCGCAGAAAACACCAAAGAACCTGTTTCTCACTCCAACCAGAAAGCGTGCGCAGCACGAGTCTTGGCACAGCAGAACACTTCCCTTGGCATGCGCTTTGCAGCCTCACTCCAAACGGGGCTCTCCGCTTCATCCATCCCCTGACTCCATACTAGCACCAACGGGCTGCTAAAGCGTTTCGCAGAAAACACCAAGGAACGTGTTTCTCACTCCAACCACAAAGCGTGTGCAGCACGAGTCTTGGCACAGCAGAACACTTCCCTTGGCATGCCCTTTGCAGCCTCACTCCAAACGGGGCTCTCCGCTTCATCCATCCCCTGACTCCATACTAGCACCAACGGGCTGCTAAAGCGTTTCGCTGAAAACACCAAAGAACCTGTTTCTCACTCCAACCACAAAGCGTGCGCAGCATGAGTCTTGGCACAGCAGTACACTTCCCTTGGCATGCGCTTTGCAGCCTCACTCCAAACGGGGCTCTCCGCTTCATCCATCCCCTGACTCCATACTAGCACCAATGGGCTCCTAAAGCGTTTCGCAGAAAGCACCAAAGAACCTGTTTCTCACTCCAACCACAAAGCGTGCGCAGCACGAGTCTTGGCACAGCAGAACACTTCCCTTGGCATACCCTTTGCAACCTCACTCCAAACGGGGCTCTCCGCTTCATCCATTCCCTGACTCCATACTAGCACCAACGGGCTGCTAAAGCGTTTCGCAGAAAACACAAAGGAACCTGTTTCTCACTCCAACCACAAAGCGTGCGCAGCACGAGTCTTGGCACAGCAGAACACTTCCCTTGGCATGCCCTTTGCAGCCTCACTCCAAACGGGGCTCTCCGCTTCATCCATCCCCTGACTCCATACTAGCAACAACGGGCTGCTAAAGCGTTTCGCAGAAAACACCAAGGAACCTGTTTCTCACTCCAACCACAAAGCGTGCGCAGCACGAGTCTTGGCACAGCAGAACACTTCCCTTGGCATACCCTTTGCAGCCTCACTCCAAACGGGGCTCTCCGCTTCATCCATCCCCTGACTCCATACTAGCACCAACGGGCTGCTAAAGCGTTTCGCAGAAAACACCAAGGAACCTGTTTCTCACTCCAACCACAAAGCGTGCGCAGCACGAGTCTTGGCACAGCAGAACACTTCCCTTGGCATGCCCTTTGCAGTCTCACTCCAAACGGGGCTCTACGCTTCATCCATTCCCTGACTCCATACTAGCACCAACGGGCTGCTAAAGCGTTTCGCAGAAAACACCAAGGAACCTGTTTCTCACTGCAACCATAAAGCGTGCGCAGCACGAGTCTTGGCACAGCAGAACACCTCCCTTGGCATGCGCTTTGCAGCCTCACTCCAAACGGGGCTCTCCGCTTCATCCATCCCCTGAATCCATACTAGCACCAACAGCCTGCTAAAGCGTTTCGCAGAAAACACCAAGGAACCTGTTTCTCACTCCAACCACAAAGCGTGCGCAGCACGAGTCTTGGCACAGCAGAACACTTCCCTTGGCATGCCCTTTGCAGCCTCACTCCAAACGGGGCTCTCCGCTTCATCCATCCCCTAACTCCATACTAGCACCAATGGGCTCCTAAAGCGTTTCGCAGAAAGCACCAAAGAACCTGTTTCTCACTCCAACCACAAAGCGTGCGCAGCACGAGTCTTGGCACAGCAGAACACTTCCCTTGGCATGCCCTTTGCAGCCTCACTCCAAACGGGGCTCTCCGCTTCATCCATCCCCTAACTCCATCCTAGCACCAACGGGCTGCTAAAGCGTTTCGCAGAAAACACCAAGGAACCTGTTTCTCACTCCAACCACAAAGCGTGCGCAGCACGAGTCTTGGCACAGCAGAACACTTCCCTTGGCATGCCCTTTGCAGCCTCACTCCAAACGGGGCTCTCCGCTTCATCCATCCCCTAACTCCATACTAGCACCAATGGGCTCCTAAAGCGTTTCGCAGAAAGCACCAAAGAACCTGTTTCTCACTCCAACCACAAAGCGTGCGCAGCACGAGTCTTGGCACAGCAGAACACTTCCCTTGGCATGCCCTTTGCAGCCTCACTCCAAACGGGGCTCTCCGCTTCATCCATCCCCTGACTCCATACTAGCACCAACGGGCTGCTAAAGCGTTTCGCAGAAAACACCAAGGAACCTGTTTCTCACTCCAACCACAAAGCGTGCGCAGCACGAGTCTTGGCACAGCAGTACACTTCCCTTGGCATGCGCTTTGCAGCCTCACTCCAAACGGGGCTCTCCGCTTCATCCATCCCCTGACTCCATACTAGCACCAACAGGCTCCTAAAGTGTTTCGCAGAAAACACCAAAGAACCTGTTTCTCACTCCAACCACAAAGCGTGCGCAGCATGAGTCTTGGCACAGCAGAACACTTCCCTTGGCATGCACTTTGCAGCCTCACTCCAAACGGGGCTCTCCGCTTCATCCATCCCCTGACTCCATACTAGCACCAACGGACTGCTAAAGCGTTTCGCAAAAAACACCAAGGAACCTGCTTCTCACTCCAACCACAAAGCGTGTGCAGCACGAGTCTTGGCACAGCAGAACACTTCCCTTGGCATGCCCTTTGCAGCCTCACTCCAAACGGGGCTCTCCGCTTCATCCATCCCCTAAATCCATACTAGCACCAACGGGCTGCTAAAGCGTTTCGCAGAAAGCACCAAGGAACCTCTTTCTCACTCCAACCACAAAGCGTGCGCAGCACGAGTCTTGGCACAGCAGAACACTTCCCTTGGCATGCGCTTTGCAGCCTCACTCCAAACGGGGCTCTCCGCTTCATCCATCCCCTGACTCCATACTAGCACCAATGGGCTCCTAAAGCGTTTCGCAGAAAACACCAAGGAACCTGTTTCTCACTCCAACCACAAAGCGTGCGCAACACGAGTCTTGGCACACCAGAACACTTCCCTTGGCATGCCCTTTGCAGCCTCACTCCAAACGGGGCTCTCCGCTTCATCCATCCCCTAACTCCATACTAGCACCAATGGGCTCCTAAAGCGTTTCGCAGAAAACACCAAGGAACCTGTTTCTCACTCCAACCACAAAGCGTGCGCAGCACGAGTCTTGGCACAGCAGAACACTTCCCTTGGCATGCGCTTTGCAGCCTCACTCCAAACGGGGCTCTCCGCTTCATCCATCCCCTAATTCCATACTAGCACCAACGGGCTGCTAAAGCGTTTCGCAGAAAACACCAAAGAACCTGTTTCTCACTCCAACCACAAAGCGTGCGCAGCACGAGTCTTGGCACAGCAGAACACTTCCCTTGGCATGCCCTTTGCAGCCTCACTCCAAACGGGGCTCTCCGCTTCATCCATCCCCTGACTCCATACTAGCACCAACGGACTGCTAAAGCGTTTCGCAGAAAACACCAAGGAACCTGTTTCTCACTCCAACCACAAAGCGTGCGCAGCACGAGTCTTGGCACAGCAGAACACTTCCCTTGGCATGCCCTTTGCAGCCTCACTCGAAACGGGGCTCTCCGCTTCATCCATCCCCTAACTCCATACTAGCACCAACGGGCTGCTAAAGCGTTTCGCAGAAAGCACCAAGGAACCTGTTTCTCACTCCAACCACAAAGCGTGCGCAGCACGAGTCTTGGCACAGCAGTACACTTCCCTTGGCATACCCTTTGCAGCCTCACTCCAAACGGGGCTCTCCGCTTCATCCATCCCCTGACTCCATACTAGCACCAATGGGCTGCTAAAGCGTTTCGCAGAAAACACCAAGAAACCTGTTTCTCACTCCAACCACAAAGCGTGTGCAGCACGAGTCTTGGCACAGCAGAACACTTCCCTTGGCATGCCCTTTGCAGCCTCACTCCAAACGGGGCTCTCCGCTTCATCCATCCCCTGACTCCATACTAGCACCAACGGGCTGCTAAAGCGTTTGGCAGAAAACACCAAAGAACCTGTTTCTCACTCCAACCACAAAGCGTGCGCAGCACGAGTCTTGGCACAGCAGAACACTTCCCTTGGCATGCGCTTTGCAGCCTCACTCCAAACGGGGCTCTCCGCTTCATCCATTCCCTGACTCCATACTAGCACCAACGGGCTGCTAAAGTGTTTCGCAGAAAACACCAAGGAACCTGTTTCTCACTCCAACCACAAAGCGTGCGCAGCATGAGTCTTGGCACAGCAGAACACTTCCCTTGGCATGCACTTTGCAGCCTCACTCCAAACGGGGCTCTCCGCTTCATCCATTCCCTGACTCCATACTAGCACCAACGGGCTGCTAAAGCGTTTCGCAGAAAGCACCAAGGAACCTGTTTCTCACTCCAACCATAAAGCGTGCGCAGCACGAGTCTTGGCACAGCAGAACACCTCCCTTGGCATGCGCTTTGCAGCCTCACTCCAAACGGGGCTCTCCGCTTCATCCATCCCCTGACTCCATACTAGCACCAACGAGCTGCTAAAGCGTTTCGCAGAAAACACCAAGGAACCTGTTTCTCACTCCAACCACAAAGCGTGCGCAGCACGAGTCTTGGCACAGCAGAACACTTCCCTTGGCATGCCCTTTGCAGCCTCACTCCAAACGGGGCTCTCCGCTTCATCCATCCCCTAACTCCATACTAGCACCAATGGGCTCCTAAAGCGTTTCGCAGAAAGCACCAAAGAACCTGTTTCTCACTCCAACCACAAAGCGTGCGCAACACGAGTCTTGGCACAGCAGAACACTTCCCTTGGCATGCCCTTTGCAGCCTCACTCCAAACGGGGCTCTCCGCTTCATCCATCCCCTAACTCCATCCTAGCACCAACGGGCTGCTAAAGCGTTTCGCAGAAAACACCAAGGAACCTGTTTCTCACTCCAACCACAAAGCGTGCGCAGCACGAGTCTTGGCACAGCAGAACACTTCCCTTGGCATGCCCTTTGCAGCCTCACTCCAAACGGGGCTCTCCGCTTCATCCATCCCCTGACTCCATACTAGCACCAACGGGCTGCTAAAGCGTTTCGCAGAAAACACCAAAGAACCTGTTTCTCACTCCAACCACAAAGCGTGCGCAGCATGAGTCTTGGCACAGCAGAACACTTCCCTTGGCATGCACTTTGCAGCCTCACTCCAAACGGGGCTCTCCGCTTCATCCATCCCCTGACTCCATACTAGCACCAACGGACTGCTAAAGCGTTTCGCAAAAAACACCAAGGAACCTGCTTCTCACTCCAACCACAAAGCGTGTGCAGCACGAGTCTTGGCACAGCAGAACACTTCCCTTGGCATGCCCTTTGCAGCCTCACTCCAAACGGGGCTCTCCGCTTCATCCATCCCCTAACTCCATACTAGCACCAACGGGCTGCTAAAGCGTTTCGCAGAAAGCACCAAGGAACCTCTTTCTCACTCCAACCACAAAGCGTGCGCAGCACGAGTCTTGGCACACCAGAACACTTCCCTTGGCATGCCCTTTGCAGCCTCACTCCAAACGGGGCTCTCCGCTTCATCCATCCCCTAACTCCATACTAGCACCAATGGGCTCCTAAAGCGTTTCGCAGAAAACACCAAGGAACCTGTTTCTCACTCCAACCACAAAGCGTGCGCAGCACGAGTCTTGGCACAGCAGAACACTTCCCTTGGCATGCGCTTTGCAGCCTCACTCCAAACGGGGCTCTCCGCTTCATCCATCCCCTAATTCCATACTAGCACCAACGGGCTGCTAAAGCGTTTCGCAGAAAACACCAAAGAACCTGTTTCTCACTCCAACCACAAAGCGTGCGCAGCACGAGTCTTGGCACAGCAGAACACTTCCCTTGGCATGCCCTTTGCAGCCTCACTCCAAACGGGGCTCTCCGCTTCATCCATCCCCTGACTCCATACTAGCACCAACGGACTGCTAAAGCGTTTCGCAGAAAACACCAAGGAACCTGTTTCTCACTCCAACCACAAAGCGTGTACAGCACGAGTCTTGGCACAGCAGAACACTTCCCTTGGCATGCCCTTTGCAGCCTCACTCGAAACGGGGCTCTCCGCTTCATCCATCCCCTAACTCCATACTAGCACCAACGGGCTGCTAAAGCGTTTCGCAGAAAGCACCAAGGAACCTGTTTCTCACTCCAACCACAAAGCGTGCGCAGCACGAGTCTTGGCACAGCAGTACACTTCCCTTGGCATACCCTTTGCAGCCTCACTCCAAACGGGGCTCTCCGCTTCATCCATCCCCTGACTCCATACTAGCACCAATGGGCTGCTAAAGCGTTTCGCAGAAAACACCAAAGAACCTGTTTCTCACTCCAACCACAAAGCGTGCGCAGCACGAGTCTTGGCACAGCAGAACACTTCCCCTGGCATGCCCTTTGCAGCCTCACTCCAAACGGGGCTCTCCGCTTCATCCATCCCCTGACTCCATACTAGCACCAAGAGGCTGCTAAAGCGTTTCGCAGAAAACACCAAGGAACCTGTTTCTCACTCCAACCACAAAGCGTGCGCAGCACGAGTCTTGGCACAGCAGAACACTTCCCTTGGCATGCCCTTTGCAGCCTCACTCCAAACGGGGCTCTCCGCTTCATCCATCCCCTGACTCCATACTAGCACCAACGGGCTGCTAAAGCGTTTCGCAGAAAACACCAAAGAACCTGTTTCTCACTCCAACCACAAAGCGTGCGCAGCACGAGTCTTGGCACAGCAGAACACTTCCCCTGGCATGCCCTTTGCAGCCTCACTCCAAACGGGGCTCTCCGCTTCATCCATCCCCTGACTCCATACTAGCACCAAGAGGCTGCTAAAGCGTTTCGCAGAAAACACCAAGGAACCTGTTTCTCACTCCAACCACAAAGCGTGCGCAGCACGAGTCTTGGCACAGCAGAACACTTTCCTTGGCATGCCTTTTGCAGCCTCACTCCAAACGGGGCTCTCCGCTTCATCCATCCCCTAATTCCATACTGGCACCAACGGGCTGCTAAAGCGTTTCGCAGAAAACACCAAAGAACCTGTTTCTCACTCCAACCACAAAGCGTGCGCAGCACGAGTCTTGGCACAGCAGAACACTTCCCCTATCAGGCCCTTTGCAGCCTCACTCCAAACGGGGCTCTCCGCTTCATCCATCCCCTGACTCCATACTAGCACCAACGGGCTGCTAAAGCGTTTCGCAGAAAACACCAAAGAACCTGTTTCTCACTCCAACCACAAAGCGTGCGCAGCACGAGTCTTGGCACAGCAGAACACTTCCCCTGGCATGCCCTTTGCAGCCTCACTCCAAACGGGGCTCTCCGCTTCATCCATCCCCTGACTCCATACTAGCACCAAGAGGCTGCTAAAGCGTTTCGCAGAAAACACCAAGGAACCTGTTTCTCACTCCAACCACAAAGCGTGCGCAGCACGAGTCTTGGCACAGCAGAACACTTCCCTTGGCATGCCCTTTGCAGCCTCACTCCAAACGGGGCTCTCCGCTTCATCCATCCCCTGACTCCCTACTAGCACCAACGGGCTGCTAAAGCGTTTCGCAGAAAACACCAAAGAACCTGTTTCTCACTCCAACCACAAAGCGTGCGCAGCACGAGTCTTGGCACAGCAGAACACTTCCCCTGGCATGCCCTTTGCAGCCTCACTCCAAACGGGGCTCTCCGCTTCATCCATCCCCTGACTCCATACTAGCACCAAGAGGCTGCTAAAGCGTTTCGCAGAAAACACCAAGGAACCTGTTTCTCACTCCAACCACAAAGCGTGCGCAGCACGAGTCTTGGCACAGCAGAACACTTCCCTTGGCATGCCCTTTGCAGCCTCACTCCAAACGGGGCTCTCCGCTTCATCCATCCCCTGACTCCATACTAGCACCAACGGGCTGCTAAAGCGTTTCGCAGAAAACACCAAAGAACCTGTTTCTCACTCCAACCACAAAGCGTGCGCAGCACGAGTCTTGGCACAGCAGAACACTTCCCCTGGCATGCCCTTTGCAGCCTCACTCCAAACGGGGCTCTCCGCTTCATCCATCCCCTGACTCCATACTAGCACCAAGAGGCTGCTAAAGCGTTTCGCAGAAAACACCAAGGAACCTGTTTCTCACTCCAACCACAAAGCGTGCGCAGCACGAGTCTTGGCACAGCAGAACACTTCTCTTGGCATACCCTTTGCAGCCTCACTCCAAACGGGGCTCTCCGCTTCATCCATCCCCTGACTCCATACTAGCACCAACGGGCTGCTAAAGCGTTTCGCAGAAAACACCAAAGAACCTGTTTCTCACTCCAACCACAAAGCGTGCGCAGCACGAGTCTTGGCACAGCAGAACACTTCCCCTGGCATGCCCTTTGCAGCCTCACTCCAAACGGGGCTCTCCGCTTCATCCATCCCCTGACTCCATACTAGCACCAACGGGCTGCTAAAGCGTTTCGCAGAAAACACCAAAGAACCTGTTTCTCACTCCAACCACAAAGCGTGCGCAGCACGAGTCTTGGCACAGCAGAACACTTCCCCTGGCATGCCCTTTGCAGCCTCACTCCAAACGGGGCTCTCCGCTTCATCCATCCCCTGACTCCATACTAGCACCAACGCGCTGCTAAAGCGTTTCGCAGAAAACACCAAAGAACCTGTTTCTCACTCCAACCACAAAGCGTGCGCAGCACGAGTCTTGGCACAGCAGAACACTTCCCCTGGCATGCCCTTTGCAGCCTCACTCCAAACGGGGCTCTCCGCTTCATCCATCCCCTGACTCCATACTAGCACCAAGAGGCTGCTAAAGCGTTTCGCAGAAAACACCAAGGAACCTGTTTCTCACTCCAACCACAAAGCGTGCGCAGCACGAGTCTTGGCACAGCAGAACACTTTCCTTGGCATGCCTTTTGCAGCCTCACTCCAAACGGGGCTCTCCGCTTCATCCATCCCCTAATTCCATACTGGCACCAACGGGCTGCTAAAGCGTTTCGCAGAAAACACCAAAGAACCTGTTTCTCACTCCAACCACAAAGCGTGCGCAGCACGAGTCTTGGCACAGCAGAACACTTCCCCTATCAGGCCCTTTGCAGCCTCACTCCAAACGGGGCTCTCCGCTTCATCCATCCCCTGACTCCATACTAGCACCAACGGGCTGCTAAAGCGTTTCGCAGAAAACACCAAAGAACCTGTTTCTCACTCCAACCACAAAGCGTGCGCAGCACGAGTCTTGGCACAGCAGAACACTTCCCCTGGCATGCCCTTTGCAGCCTCACTCCAAACGGGGCTCTCCGCTTCATCCATCCCCTGACTCCATACTAGCACCAACGGGCTGCTAAAGCGTTTCGCAGAAAACACCAAAGAACCTGTTTCTCACTCCAACCACAAAGCGTGCGCAGCACGAGTCTTGGCACAGCAGAACACTTCCCTTGGCATGCCCTTTGCAGCCTCACTCCAAACGGGGCTCTCCGCTTCATCCATCCCCTGACTCCATACTAGCACCAACGGGCTGCTAAAGCGTTTCGCAGAAAACACCAAAGAACCTGTTTCTCACTCCAACCACAAAGCGTGCGCAGCACGAGTCTTGGCACAGCAGAACACTTCCCCTGGCATGCCCTTTGCAGCCTCACTCCAAACGGGGCTCTCCGCTTCATCCATCCCCTGACTCCATACTAGCACCAAGAGGCTGCTAAAGCGTTTCGCAGAAAACACCAAGGAACCTGTTTCTCACTCCAACCACAAAGCGTGCGCAGCACGAGTCTTGGCACAGCAGAACACTTCCCTTGGCATGCCCTTTGCAGCCTCACTCCAAACGGGGCTCTCCGCTTCATCCATCCCCTGACTCCATACTAGCACCAACGGGCTGCTAAAGCGTTTCGCAGAAAACACCAAAGAACCTGTTTCTCACTCCAACCACAAAGCGTGCGCAGCACGAGTCTTGGCACAGCAGAACACTTCCCCTGGCATGCCCTTTGCAGCCTCACTCCAAACGGGGCTCTCCGCTTCATCCATCCCCTGACTCCATACTAGCACCAAGAGGCTGCTAAAGCGTTTCGCAGAAAACACCAAGGAACCTGTTTCTCACTCCAACCACAAAGCGTGCGCAGCACGAGTCTTGGCACAGCAGAACACTTCTCTTGGCATACCCTTTGCAGCCTCACTCCAAACGGGGCTCTCCGCTTCATCCATCCCCTGACTCCATACTAGCACCAACGGGCTGCTAAAGCGTTTCGCAGAAAACACCAAAGAACCTGTTTCTCACTCCAACCACAAAGCGTGCGCAGCACGAGTCTTGGCACAGCAGAACACTTCCCCTGGCATGCCCTTTGCAGCCTCACTCCAAACGGGGCTCTCCGCTTCATCCATCCCCTGACTCCATACTAGCACCAACGGGCTGCTAAAGCGTTTCGCAGAAAACACCAAAGAACCTGTTTCTCACTCCAACCACAAAGCGTGCGCAGCACGAGTCTTGGCACAGCAGAACACTTCCCCTGGCATGCCCTTTGCAGCCTCACTCCAAACGGGGCTCTCCGCTTCATCCATCCCCTGACTCCATACTAGCACCAAGAGGCTGCTAAAGCGTTTCGCAGAAAACACCAAAGAACCTGTTTCTCACTCCAACCACAAAGCGTGCGCAGCACGAGTCTTGGCACAGCAGAACACTTCCCTTGGCATGCCCTTTGCAGCCTCACTCCAAATGGGGCTCTCCGCTTCATCCATCCCCTCACTCCATACTAGCACCAACGGGCTGCTAAAGCGTTTCGCAGAAAACACCAAAGAACCTGTTTCTCACTCCAACCACAAAGCGTGCGCAGCACGAGTCTTGGCACAGCAGAACACTTCCCCTGGCATGCCCTTTGCAGCCTCACTCCAAACGGGGCTCTCCGCTTCATCCATCCCCTGACTCCATACTAGCACCAAGAGGCTGCTAAAGCGTTTCGCAGAAAACACCAAGGAACCTGTTTCTCACTCCAACCACAAAGCGTGCGCAGCACGAGTCTTGGCACAGCAGAACACTTTCCTTGGCATGCCTTTTGCAGCCTCACTCCAAACGGGGCTCTCCGCTTCATCCATCCCCTAATTCCATACTGGCACCAACGGGCTGCTAAAGCGTTTCGCAGAAAACACCAAAGAACCTGTTTCTCACTCCAACCACAAAGCGTGCGCAGCACGAGTCTTGGCACAGCAGAACACTTCCCCTATCAGGCCCTTTGCAGCCTCACTCCAAACGGGGCTCTCCGCTTCATCCATCCCCTGACTCCATACTAGCACCAACGGGCTGCTAAAGCGTTTCGCAGAAAACACCAAAGAACCTGTTTCTCACTCCAACCACAAAGCGTGCGCAGCACGAGTCTTGGCACAGCAGAACACTTCCCCTGGCATGCCCTTTGCAGCCTCACTCCAAACGGGGCTCTCCGCTTCATCCATCCCCTGACTCCATACTAGCACCAACAGGCTGCTAAAGAGTTTCGCAGAAAACACCAAGGAACCTGTTTCTCACTCCAACCACAAAGCGTGCGCAGCACGAGTCTTGGCACAGCAGAACACTTCCCTTGGCATGCCCTTTGCAGCCTCACTCCAAACGGGGCTCTCCGCTTCATCCATCCCCTGACTCCATACTAGCACCAACGGGCTGCTAAAGCGTTTCGCAGAAAACACCAAAGAACCTGTTTCTCACTCCAACCACAAAGCGTGCGCAGCACGAGTCTTGGCACAGCAGAACACTTCCCCTGGCATGCCCTTTGCAGCCTCACTCCAAACGGGGCTCTCCGCTTCATCCATCCCCTGACTCCATACTAGCACCAAGAGGCTGCTAAAGCGTTTCGCAGAAAACACCAAGGAACCTGTTTCTCACTCCAACCACAAAGCGTGCGCAGCACGAGTCTTGGCACAGCAGAACACTTCCCTTGGCATGCCCTTTGCAGCCTCACTCCAAACGGGGCTCTCCGCTTCATCCATCCCCTGACTCCATACTAGCACCAACGGGCTGCTAAAGCGTTTCGCAGAAAACACCAAAGAACCTGTTTCTCACTCCAACCACAAAGCGTGCGCAGCACGAGTCTTGGCACAGCAGAACACTTCCCCTGGCATGCCCTTTGCAGCCTCACTCCAAACGGGGCTCTCCGCTTCATCCATCCCCTGACTCCATACTAGCACCAAGAGGCTGCTAAAGCGTTTCGCAGAAAACACCAAAGAACCTGTTTCTCACTCCAACCACAAAGCGTGCGCAGCACGAGTCTTGGCACAGCAGAACACTTCCCCTGGCATGCCCTTTGCAGCCTCACTCCAAACGGGGCTCTCCGCTTCATCCATCCCCTGACTCCATACTAGCACCAAGAGGCTGCTAAAACGTTTCGCAGAAAACACCAAGGAACCTGTTTCTCACTCCAACCACAAAGCGTGCGCAGCACGAGTCTTGGCACAGCAGAACACTTCCCTTGGCATGCCCTTTGCAGCCTCACTCCAAACGGGGCTCTCCGCTTCATCCATCCCCTGACTCCATACTAGCACCAACGGGCTGCTAAAGCGTTTCGCAGAAAACACCAAAGAACCTGTTTCTCACTCCAACCACAAAGCGTGCGCAGCACGAGTCTTGGCACAGCAGAACACTTCCCCTGGCATGCCCTTTGCAGCCTCACTCCAAACGGGGCTCTCCGCTTCATCCATCCCCTGACTCCATACTAGCACCAACGGGCTGCTAAAGCGTTTCGCAGAAAACACCAAAGAACCTGTTTCTCACTCCAACCACAAAGCGTGCGCAGCACGAGTCTTGGCACAGCAGAACACTTCCCCTGGCATGCCCTTTGCAGCCTCACTCCAAACGGGGCTCTCCGCTTCATCCATCCCCTGACTCCATACTAGCACCAAGAGGCTGCTAAAGCGTTTCGCAGAAAACACCAAGGAACCTGTTTCTCACTCCAACCACAAAGCGTGCGCAGCACGAGTCTTGGCACAGCAGAACACTTCCCTTGGCATGCCCTTTGCAGCCTCACTCCAAACGGGGCTCTCCGCTTCATCCATCCCCTGACTCCATACTAGCACCAACGGGCTGCTAAAGCGTTTCGCAGAAAACACCAAAGAACCTGTTTCTCACTCCAACCACAAAGCGTGCGCAGCACGAGTCTTGGCACAGCAGAACACTTCCCCTGGCATGCCCTTTGCAGCCTCACTCCAAACGGGGCTCTCCGCTTCATCCATCCCCTGACTCCATACTAGCACCAAGAGGCTGCTAAAGCGTTTCGCAGAAAACACCAAGGAACCTGTTTCTCACTCCAACCACAAAGCGTGCGCAGCACGAGTCTTGGCACAGCAGAACACTTTCCTTGGCATGCCTTTTGCAGCCTCACTCCAAACGGGGCTCTCCGCTTCATCCATCCCCTAATTCCATACTAGCACCAACGGGCTGCTAAAGCGTTTCGCAGAAAACACCAAAGAACCTGTTTCTCACTCCAACCACAAAGCGTGCGCAGCACGAGTCTTGGCACAGCAGAACACTTCCCCTATCAGGCCCTTTGCAGCCTCACTCCAAACGGGGCTCTCCGCTTCATCCATCCCCTGACTCCATACTAGCACCAACGGGCTGCTAAAGCGTTTCGCAGAAAACACCAAAGAACCTGTTTCTCACTCCAACCACAAAGCGTGCGCAGCACGAGTCTTGGCACAGCAGAACACTTCCCCTGGCATGCCCTTTGCAGCCTCACTCCAAACGGGGCTCTCCGCTTCATCCATCCCCTGACTCCATACTAGCACCAAGAGGCTGCTAAAGAGTTTCGCAGAAAACACCAAGGAACCTGTTTCTCACTCCAACCACAAAGCGTGCGCAGCACGAGTCTTGGCACAGCAGAACACTTCCCTTGGCATGCCCTTTGCAGCCTCACTCCAAACGGGGCTCTCCGCTTCATCCATCCCCTGACTCCATACTAGCACCAACGGGCTGCTAAAGCGTTTCGCAGAAAACACCAAAGAACCTGTTTCTCACTCCAACCACAAAGCGTGCGCAGCACGAGTCTTGGCACAGCAGAACACTTCCCCTGGCATGCCCTTTGCAGCCTCACTCCAAACGGGGCTCTCCGCTTCATCCATCCCCTGACTCCATACTAGCACCAAGAGGCTGCTAAAGCGTTTCGCAGAAAACACCAAGGAACCTGTTTCTCACTCCAACCACAAAGCGTGCGCAGCACGAGTCTTGGCACAGCAGAACACTTACCTTGGCATGCCCTTTGCAGCCTCACTCCAAACGGGGCTCTCCGCTTCATCCATCCCCTAACTCCATACTAGCACCAAGAGGCTGCTAAAGCGTTTCGCAGAAAACACCAAGGAACCTGTTTCTCACTCCAACCACAAAGCGTGCGCAGCACGAGTCTTGGCACAGCAGAACACTTCCCCTGGCATGCCCTTTGCAGCCTCACTCCAAACGGGGCTCTCCGCTTCATCCATCCCCTGACTCCATACTAGCACCAAGAGGCTGCTAAATCGTTTCGCAGAAAACACCAAGGAACCTGTTTCTCACTCCAACCACAAAGCATGCGCAGCACGAGTCTTGGCACAGCAGAACACTTTCCTTGGCATGCCTTTTGCAGCCTCACTCCAAACGGGGCTCTCCGCTTCATCCATCCCCTAATTCCATACTAGCACCAACGCGCTGCTAAAGCGTTTCGCAGAAAACACCAAAGAACCTGTTTCTCACTCCAACCACAAAGCGGGCGCAGCACGAGTCTTGGCACAGCAGAACACTTCCCTTGGCATGCGCTTTGTAGCCTCACTCCAAACGGGGCTCTCCGCTTCATCCATCCCCTGACTCCATACTAGCACCAACAGGCTGCTAAAGAGTTTCGCAGAAAACACCAAGGAACCTGTTTCTCACTCCAACCACAAAGCGTGCGCAACACGAGTCTTGGCATAGCAGAACACTTCCCTTGGCATGCGCTTTGCAGCCTCACTCCAAACGGGGCTCTCCGCTTCATCCATCCCCTGACTCCATACTAGCACCAACGGGCTGCTAAAGCGTTTCGCAGAAAACACCAAAGAACCTGTTTCTCACTCCAACCACAAAGCGTGCGCAGCACGAGTCTTGGCACAGCAGAACACTTCCCCTGGCATGCCCTTTGCAGCCTCACTCCAAACGGGGCTCTCCGCTTCATCCATCCCCTGACTCCATACTAGCACCAACAGGCTGCTAAAGAGTTTCGCAGAAAACACCAAGGAACCTGTTTCTCACTCCAACCACAAAGCGTGCGCAGCACGAGTCTTGGCACAGCAGAACACTTCCCTTGGCATGCCCTTTGCAGCCTCACTCCAAACGGGGCTCTCCGCTTCATCCATCCCCTGACTCCATACTAGCACCAACGGGCTGCTAAAGCGTTTCGCAGAAAACACCAAAGAACCTGTTTCTCACTCCAACCACAAAGCGTGCGCAGCACGAGTCTTGGCACAGCAGAACACTTCCCCTGGCATGCCCTTTGCAGCCTCACTCCAAACGGGGCTCTCCGCTTCATCCATCCCCTGACTCCATACTAGCACCAAGAGGCTGCTAAAGCGTTTTGCAGAAAACACCAAGGAACCTGTTTCTCACTCCAACCACAAAGCGTGCGCAGCACGAGTCTTGGCACAGCAGAACACTTCCCTTGGCATGCCCTTTGCAGCCTCACTCCAAACGGGGCTCTCCGCTTCATCCATCCCCTGACTCCATACTAGCACCAACGGGCTGCTAAAGCGTTTCGCAGAAAACACCAAAGAACCTGTTTCTCACTCCAACCACAAAGCGTGCGCAGCACGAGTCTTGGCACAGCAGAACACTTCCCCTGGCATGCCCTTTGCAGCCTCACTCCAAACGGGGCTCTCCGCTTCATCCATCCCCTGACTCCATACTAGCACCAAGAGGCTGCTAAAGCGTTTCGCAGAAAACACCAAAGAACCTGTTTCTCACTCCAACCACAAAGCGTGCGCAGCACGAGTCTTGGCACAGCAGAACACTTCCCCTGGCATGCCCTTTGCAGCCTCACTCCAAACGGGGCTCTCCGCTTCATCCATCCCCTGACTCCATACTAGCACCAAGAGGCTGCTAAAACGTTTCGCAGAAAACACCAAGGAACCTGTTTCTCACTCCAACCACAAAGCGTGCGCAGCACGAGTCTTGGCACAGCAGAACACTTCCCTTGGCATGCCCTTTGCAGCCTCACTCCAAACGGGGCTCTCCGCTTCATCCATCCCCTGACTCCATACTAGCACCAACGGGCTGCTAAAGCGTTTCGCAGAAAACACCAAAGAACCTGTTTCTCACTCCAACCACAAAGCGTGCGCAGCACGAGTCTTGGCACAGCAGAACACTTCCCCTGGCATGCCCTTTGCAGCCTCACTCCAAACGGGGCTCTCCGCTTCATCCATCCCCTGACTCCATACTAGCACCAACGGGCTGCTAAAGCGTTTCGCAGAAAACACCAAAGAACCTGTTTCTCACTCCAACCACAAAGCGTGCGCAGCACGAGTCTTGGCACAGCAGAACACTTCCCCTGGCATGCCCTTTGCAGCCTCACTCCAAACGGGGCTCTCCGCTTCATCCATCCCCTGACTCCATACTAGCACCAAGAGGCTGCTAAAGCGTTTCGCAGAAAACACCAAGGAACCTGTTTCTCACTCCAACCACAAAGCGTGCGCAGCACGAGTCTTGGCACAGCAGAACACTTCCCTTGGCATGCCCTTTGCAGCCTCACTCCAAACGGGGCTCTCCGCTTCATCCATCCCCTGACTCCATACTAGCACCAACGGGCTGCTAAAGCGTTTCGCAGAAAACACCAAAGAACCTGTTTCTCACTCCAACCACAAAGCGTGCGCAGCACGAGTCTTGGCACAGCAGAACACTTCCCCTGGCATGCCCTTTGCAGCCTCACTCCAAACGGGGCTCTCCGCTTCATCCATCCCCTGACTCCATACTAGCACCAAGAGGCTGCTAAAGCGTTTCGCAGAAAACACCAAGGAACCTGTTTCTCACTCCAACCACAAAGCGTGCGCAGCACGAGTCTTGGCACAGCAGAACACTTTCCTTGGCATGCCTTTTGCAGCCTCACTCCAAACGGGGCTCTCCGCTTCATCCATCCCCTAATTCCATACTAGCACCAACGGGCTGCTAAAGCGTTTCGCAGAAAACACCAAAGAACCTGTTTCTCACTCCAACCACAAAGCGTGCGCAGCACGAGTCTTGGCACAGCAGAACACTTCCCCTATCAGGCCCTTTGCAGCCTCACTCCAAACGGGGCTCTCCGCTTCATCCATCCCCTGACTCCATACTAGCACCAACGGGCTGCTAAAGCGTTTCGCAGAAAACACCAAAGAACCTGTTTCTCACTCCAACCACAAAGCGTGCGCAGCACGAGTCTTGGCACAGCAGAACACTTCCCCTGGCATGCCCTTTGCAGCCTCACTCCAAACGGGGCTCTCCGCTTCATCCATCCCCTGACTCCATACTAGCACCAAGAGGCTGCTAAAGAGTTTCGCAGAAAACACCAAGGAACCTGTTTCTCACTCCAACCACAAAGCGTGCGCAGCACGAGTCTTGGCACAGCAGAACACTTCCCTTGGCATGCCCTTTGCAGCCTCACTCCAAACGGGGCTCTCCGCTTCATCCATCCCCTGACTCCATACTAGCACCAACGGGCTGCTAAAGCGTTTCGCAGAAAACACCAAAGAACCTGTTTCTCACTCCAACCACAAAGCGTGCGCAGCACGAGTCTTGGCACAGCAGAACACTTCCCCTGGCATGCCCTTTGCAGCCTCACTCCAAACGGGGCTCTCCGCTTCATCCATCCCCTGACTCCATACTAGCACCAAGAGGCTGCTAAAGCGTTTCGCAGAAAACACCAAGGAACCTGTTTCTCACTCCAACCACAAAGCGTGCGCAGCACGAGTCTTGGCACAGCAGAACACTTACCTTGGCATGCCCTTTGCAGCCTCACTCCAAACGGGGCTCTCCGCTTCATCCATCCCCTAACTCCATACTAGCACCAAGAGGCTGCTAAAGCGTTTCGCAGAAAACACCAAGGAACCTGTTTCTCACTCCAACCACAAAGCGTGCGCAGCACGAGTCTTGGCACAGCAGAACACTTCCCCTGGCATGCCCTTTGCAGCCTCACTCCAAACGGGGCTCTCCGCTTCATCCATCCCCTGACTCCATACTAGCACCAAGAGGCTGCTAAATCGTTTCGCAGAAAACACCAAGGAACCTGTTTCTCACTCCAACCACAAAGCATGCGCAGCACGAGTCTTGGCACAGCAGAACACTTTCCTTGGCATGCCTTTTGCAGCCTCACTCCAAACGGGGCTCTCCGCTTCATCCATCCCCTAATTCCATACTAGCACCAACGCGCTGCTAAAGCGTTTCGCAGAAAACACCAAAGAACCTGTTTCTCACTCCAACCACAAAGCGGGCGCAGCACGAGTCTTGGCACAGCAGAACACTTCCCTTGGCATGCGCTTTGTAGCCTCACTCCAAACGGGGCTCTCCGCTTCATCCATCCCCTGACTCCATACTAGCACCAACAGGCTGCTAAAGAGTTTCGCAGAAAACACCAAGGAACCTGTTTCTCACTCCAACCACAAAGCGTGCGCAACACGAGTCTTGGCATAGCAGAACACTTCCCTTGGCATGCGCTTTGCAGCCTCACTCCAAACGGGGCTCTCCGCTTCATCCATCCCCTGACTCCATACTAGCACCAACGGGCTGCTAAAGCGTTTCGCAGAAAACACCAAGGAACCTGTTTCTCACTCCAACCACAAAGCGTGCGCAGCACGAGTCTTGGCACAGCAGAACACTTCCCTTGGCATGCCCTTTGCAGCCTCACTCCAAACGGGGCTCTACGCTTCATCCATCCACTAATTCCATACTAGCACCAAGAGGCTGCTAAAGCGTTTCGCAGAAAACACCAAGGAACCTGTTTCTCACTCCAACCACAAAGCGTGCGCAGCACGAGTCTTGGCACAGCAGAACACTTCCCTTGGCATGCCCTTTGCAGCCTCACTCCAAACGGGGCTCTACGCTTCATCCATCCACTAATTCCATACTAGCACCAAGAGGCTGCTAAAGCGTTTCGCAGAAAACACCAAGGAACCTGCTTCTCACTCCAACCACAAAGCGTGCGCAGCACGAGTCTTGGCATAGCAGAACACTTCCCTTGGCATGCGCTTTGCAGCCTCACTCCAAACGGGGCTCTCCGCTTCATCCATCCCCTAACTCCATACTAGCACCAACAGGCTCCTAAAGCGTTTCTCAGAAAGCACCAACAAACCTGTTTCTCATTCAAACCACAAAGCGTGCGCAGCACGAGTCTTGGCACAGCAGAACACTTCTCTTGGCATACCCTTTGCAGCCTCACTTCAAACGGGGCTCTCCGCTTCATCCATCCCCTGACTCCATACTAGCACCAACGCGCTGCTAAAGCGTTTCGCAGAAAACACCAAAGAACCTGTTTCTCACTCCAACCACAAAGCGTGCGCAGCACGAGTCTTGGCACAGCAGAACACTTCTCTTGGCATGCCCTTTGCAGCCTCACTCCAAACGGGGCTCTCCGCTTCATCCATCCCCTGACTCCATACTAGCACCAAGAGGCTGCTAAAGCGTTTCGCAGAAAACACCAAGGAACCTGTTTCTCACTCCAACCACAAAGCGTGCGCAGCACGAGTCTTGGCACAGCAGAACACTTCCCTTGGCATGCCCTTTGCAGCCTCACTCCAAACGGGGCTCTCCGCTTCATCCATCCCCTGACTCCCTACTAGCACCAACGGGCTGCTAAAGCGTTTCGCAGAAAACACCAAAGAACCTGTTTCTCACTCCAACCACAAAGCGTGCGCAGCACGAGTCTTGGCACAGCAGAACACTTCCCCTGGCATGCCCTTTGCAGCCTCACTCCAAACGGGGCTCTCCGCTTCATCCATCCCCTGACTCCATACTAGCACCAACGGGCTGCTAAAGCGTTTCGCAGAAAACACCAAGGAACCTGTTTCTCACTCCAACCACAAAGCGTGCGCAGCACGAGTCTTGGCACAGCAGAACACTTCCCTTGGCATGCCCTTTGCAGCCTCACTCCAAACGGGGCTCTCCGCTTCATCCATCCCCTGACTCCATACTAGCACCAACGGGCTGCTAAAGCGTTTCGCAGAAAACACCAAAGAACCTGTTTCTCACTCCAACCACAAAGCGTGCGCAGCACGAGTCTTGGCACAGCAGAACACTTCCCCTGGCATGCCCTTTGCAGCCTCACTCCAAACGGGGCTCTCCGCTTCATCCATCCCCTGACTCCATACTAGCACCAAGAGGCTGCTAAAGCGTTTCGCAGAAAACACCAAGGAACCTGTTTCTCACTCCAACCACAAAGCGTGCGCAGCACGAGTCTTGGCACAGCAGAACACTTCTCTTGGCATACCCTTTGCAGCCTCACTCCAAACGGGGCTCTCCGCTTCATCCATCCCCTGACTCCATACTAGCACCAACGGGCTGCTAAAGCGTTTCGCAGAAAACACCAAAGAACCTGTTTCTCACTCCAACCACAAAGCGTGCGCAGCACGAGTCTTGGCACAGCAGAACACTTCCCCTGGCATGCCCTTTGCAGCCTCACTCCAAACGGGGCTCTCCGCTTCATCCATCCCCTGACTCCATACTAGCACCAACGGGCTGCTAAAGCGTTTCGCAGAAAACACCAAAGAACCTGTTTCTCACTCCAACCACAAAGCGTGCGCAGCACGAGTCTTGGCACAGCAGAACACTTCCCCTGGCATGCCCTTTGCAGCCTCACTCCAAACGGGGCTCTCCGCTTCATCCATCCCCTGACTCCATACTAGCACCAACGGGCTGCTAAAGCGTTTCGCAGAAAACACCAAAGAACCTGTTTCTCACTCCAACCACAAAGCGTGCGCAGCACGAGTCTTGGCACAGCAGAACACTTCCCCTGGCATGCCCTTTGCAGCCTCACTCCAAACGGGGCTCTCCGCTTCATCCATCCCCTGACTCCATACTAGCACCAAGAGGCTGCTAAAGCGTTTCGCAGAAAACACCAAGGAACCTGTTTCTCACTCCAACCACAAAGCGTGCGCAGCACGAGTCTTGGCACAGCAGAACACTTTCCTTGGCATGCCTTTTGCAGCCTCACTCCAAACGGGGCTCTCCGCTTCATCCATCCCCTAATTCCATACTGGCACCAACGGGCTGCTAAAGCGTTTCGCAGAAAACACCAAAGAACCTGTTTCTCACTCCAACCACAAAGCGTGCGCAGCACGAGTCTTGGCACAGCAGAACACTTCCCCTATCAGGCCCTTTGCAGCCTCACTCCAAACGGGGCTCTCCGCTTCATCCATCCCCTGACTCCATACTAGCACCAACGGGCTGCTAAAGCGTTTCGCAGAAAACACCAAAGAACCTGTTTCTCACTCCAACCACAAAGCGTGCGCAGCACGAGTCTTGGCACAGCAGAACACTTCCCCTGGCATGCCCTTTGCAGCCTCACTCCAAACGGGGCTCTCCGCTTCATCCATCCCCTGACTCCATACTAGCACCAAGAGGCTGCTAAAGAGTTTCGCAGAAAACACCAAGGAACCTGTTTCTCACTCCAACCACAAAGCGTGCGCAGCACGAGTCTTGGCACAGCAGAACACTTCCCTTGGCATGCCCTTTGCAGCCTCACTCCAAACGGGGCTCTCCGCTTCATCCATCCCCTGACTCCATACTAGCACCAACGGGCTGCTAAAGCGTTTCGCAGAAAACACCAAAGAACCTGTTTCTCACTCCAACCACAAAGCGTGCGCAGCACGAGTCTTGGCACAGCAGAACACTTCCCCTGGCATGCCCTTTGCAGCCTCACTCCAAACGGGGCTCTCCGCTTCATCCATCCCCTGACTCCATACTAGCACCAAGAGGCTGCTAAAACGTTTCGCAGAAAACACCAAGGAACCTGTTTCTCACTCCAACCACAAAGCGTGCGCAGCACGAGTCTTGGCACAGCAGAACACTTCCCTTGGCATGCCCTTTGCAGCCTCACTCCAAACGGGGCTCTCCGCTTCATCCATCCCCTGACTCCATACTAGCACCAACGGGCTGCTAAAGCGTTTCGCAGAAAACACCAAAGAACCTGTTTCTCACTCCAACCACAAAGCGTGCGCAGCACGAGTCTTGGCACAGCAGAACACTTCCCCTGGCATGCCCTTTGCAGCCTCACTCCAAACGGGGCTCTCCGCTTCATCCATCCCCTGACTCCATACTAGCACCAAGAGGCTGCTAAAGCGTTTCGCAGAAAACACCAAGGAACCTGTTTCTCACTCCAACCACAAAGCGTGCGCAGCACGAGTCTTGGCACAGCAGAACACTTCCCCTATCAGGCCCTTTGCAGCCTCACTCCAAACGGGGCTCTCCGCTTCATCCATCCCCTGACTCCATACTAGCACCAACGGGCTGCTAAAGCGTTTCGCAGAAAACACCAAAGAACCTGTTTCTCACTCCAACCACAAAGCGTGCGCAGCACGAGTCTTGGCACAGCAGAACACTTCCCCTGGCATGCCCTTTGCAGCCTCACTCCAAACGGGGCTCTCCGCTTCATCCATCCCCTGACTCCATACTAGCACCAACAGGCTGCTAAAGAGTTTCGCAGAAAACACCAAGGAACCTGTTTCTCACTCCAACCACAAAGCGTGCGCAGCACGAGTCTTGGCACAGCAGAACACTTCCCTTGGCATGCCCTTTGCAGCCTCACTCCAAACGGGGCTCTCCGCTTCATCCATCCCCTGACTCCATACTAGCACCAACGGGCTGCTAAAGCGTTTCGCAGAAAACACCAAAGAACCTGTTTCTCACTCCAACCACAAAGCGTGGGCAGCACGAGTCTTGGCACAGCAGAACACTTCCCCTGGCATGCCCTTTGCAGCCTCACTCCAAACGGGGCTCTCCGCTTCATCCATCCCCTGACTCCATACTAGCACCAAGAGGCTGCTAAAGCGTTTCGCAGAAAACACCAAGGAACCTGTTTCTCACTCCAACCACAAAGCGTGCGCAGCACGAGTCTTGGCACAGCAGAACACTTCCCTTGGCATGCCCTTTGCAGCCTCACTCCAAACGGGGCTCTCCGCTTCATCCATCCCCTGACTCCATACTAGCACCAACGGGCTGCTAAAGCGTTTCGCAGAAAACACCAAAGAACCTGTTTCTCACTCCAACCACAAAGCGTGCGCAGCACGAGTCTTGGCACAGCAGAACACTTCCCCTGGCATGCCCTTTGCAGCCTCACTCCAAACGGGGCTCTCCGCTTCATCCATCCCCTGACTCCATACTAGCACCAAGAGGCTGCTAAAGCGTTTCGCAGAAAACACCAAAGAACCTGTTTCTCACTCCAACCACAAAGCGTGCGCAGCACGAGTCTTGGCACAGCAGAACACTTCCCCTGGCATGCCCTTTGCAGCCTCACTCCAAACGGGGCTCTCCGCTTCATCCATCCCCTGACTCCATACTAGCACCAAGAGGCTGCTAAAGCGTTTCGCAGAAAACACCAAGGAACCTGTTTCTCACTCCAACCACAAAGCGTGCGCAGCACGAGTCTTGGCACAGCAGAACACTTCCCTTGGCATGCCCTTTGCAGCCTCACTCCAAACGGGGCTCTCCGCTTCATCCATCCCCTGACTCCATACTAGCACCAACGGCTGCTAAAGCGTTTCGCAGAAAACACCAAAGAACCTGTTTCTCACTCCAACCACAAAGCGTGCGCAGCACGAGTCTTGGCACAGCAGAACACTTCCCCTGGCATGCCCTTTGCAGCCTCACTCCAAACGGGGCTCTCCGCTTCATCCATCCCCTGACTCCATACTAGCACCAACGGGCTGCTAAAGCGTTTCGCAGAAAACACCAAAGAACCTGTTTCTCACTCCAACCACAAAGCGTGCGCAGCACGAGTCTTGGCACAGCAGAACACTTCCCCTGGCATGCCCTTTGCAGCCTCACTCCAAACGGGGCTCTCCGCTTCATCCATCCCCTGACTCCATACTAGCACCAAGAGGCTGCTAAAGCGTTTCGCAGAAAACACCAAGGAACCTGTTTCTCACTCCAACCACAAAGCGTGCGCAGCACGAGTCTTGGCACAGCAGAACACTTTCCTTGGCATGCCTTTTGCAGCCTCACTCCAAACGGGGCTCTCCGCTTCATCCATCCCCTAATTCCATACTAGCACCAACGGGCTGCTAAAGCGTTTCGCAGAAAACACCAAAGAACCTGTTTCTCACTCCAACCACAAAGCGTGCGCAGCACGAGTCTTGGCACAGCAGAACACTTCCCCTATCAGGACCTTTGCAGCCTCACTCCAAACGGGGCTCTCCGCTTCATCCATCCCCTGACTCCATACTAGCACCAACGGGCTGCTAAAGCGTTTCGCAGAAAACACCAAAGAACCTGTTTCTCACTCCAACCACAAAGCGTGCGCAGCACGAGTCTTGGCACAGCAGAACACTTCCCCTGGCATGCCCTTTGCAGCCTCACTCCAAACGGGGCTCTCCGCTTCATCCATCCCCTGACTCCATACTAGCACCAAGAGGCTGCTAAAGAGTTTCGCAGAAAACACCAAGGAACCTGTTTCTCACTCCAACCACAAAGCGTGCGCAGCACGAGTCTTGGCACAGCAGAACACTTCCCTTGGCATGCCCTTTGCAGCCTCACTCCAAACGGGGCTCTCCGCTTCATCCATCCCCTGACTCCATACTAGCACCAACGGGCTGCTAAAGCGTTTCGCAGAAAACACCAAAGAACCTGTTTCTCACTCCAACCACAAAGCGTGCGCAGCACGAGTCTTGGCACAGCAGAACACTTCCCCTGGCATGCCCTTTGCAGCCTCACTCCAAACGGGACTCTCCGCTTCATCCATCCCCTGACTCCATACTAGCACCAAGAGGCTGCTAAAGCGTTTCGCAGAAAACACCAAGGAACCTGTTTCTCACTCCAACCACAAAGCGTGCGCAGCACGAGTCTTGGCACAGCAGAACACTTCCCTTGGCATGCCCTTTGCAGCCTCACTCCAAACGGGGCTCTCCGCTTCATCCATCCCCTAACTCCATACTAGCACCAAGAGGCTGCTAAAGCGTTTCGCAGAAAACACCAAGGAACCTGTTTCTCACTCCAACCACAAAGCGTGCGCAGCACGAGTCTTGGCACAGCAGAACACTTCCCCTGGCATGCCCTTTGCAGCCTCACTCCAAACGGGGCTCTCCGCTTCATCCATCCCCTAATTCCATACTAGCACCAAGAGGCTGCTAAAGCGTTTCGCAGAAAACACCAAGGAACCTGTTTCTCACTCCAACCACAAAGCGTGCGCAGCACGAGTCTTGGCACAGCAGAACACTTCCCTTGGCATACCCTTTGCAGCCTCACTCCAAACGGGGCTCTCCGCTTCATCCATCCCCTAACTCCATACTAGCACCAAGAGGCTGCTAAAGCGTTTCGCAGAAAACACCAAGGAACCTGTTTCTCACTCCAACCACAAAGCGTGCGCAGCACGAGTCTTGGCACAGCAGAACACTTCCCTTGGCATGCCCTTTGCAGCCTCACTCCAAACGGGGCTCTACGCTTCATCCATCCCCTAACTCCATACTAGCACCAAGAGGCTGCTAAAGCGTTTCGCAGAAAACACCAAGGAACCTGTTTCTCACTCCAACCACAAAGCGTGCGCAGCACGAGTCTTGGCACAGCAGAACACTTCCCTTGGCATGCCCTTTGCAGCCTCACTCCAAACGGGGCTCTCCGCTTCATCCATCCCCTAATTCCATACTGGCACCAACGGGCTGCTAAAGCGTTTCGCAGAAAACACCAAAGAACCTGTTTCTCACTCCAACCACAAAGCGTGCGCAGCACGAGTCTTGGCACAGCAGAACACTTCCCTTGGCATGCCCTTTGCAGCCTCACTCCAAACGGGGCTCTACGCTTCATCCATCCCCTAACTCCATACTAGCACCAAAAGGCTCCTAAAGCGTTTCGCAGAAAGCACCAAAGAACCTGTTTCTCACTCCAACCACAAAGCGTGCGCAGCACGAGTCTTGGCACAGCAGAACACTTCTCTTGGCATACCCTTTGCAGCCTCACTGCAAACGGGGCTCTCCGCTTCATCCATCCCCTGACTCCATACTAGCACCAACGCGCTGCTAAAGCGTTTCGCAGAAAACATCAAAGAACCTGTTTCTCACTCCAACCACAAAGCGGGCGCAGCACGAGTCTTGGCACAGCAGAACACTTCCCTTGGCATGTCCTTTGCAGCCTCACTCCAAACGGGGCTCTACGCTTCATCCATCCCCTGACTCCATACTAGCACCAAGAGGCTGCTAAAGCGTTTCGCAGAAAACACCAAGGAACCTGTTTCTCACTCCAACCACAAAGCGTGCGCAGCACGAGTCTTGGCACAGCAGAACACTTCCCTTGGCATGCCCTTTGCAGCCTCACTCCAAACGGGGCTCTCCGCTTCATCCATCCCCTAATTCCATACTAGCACCAACGAGCTGCTAAAGAGTTTCGCAGAAAACACCAAAGAACCTGTTTCTCACTCCAACCACAAAGCGTGCGCAGCACGAGTCTTGGCACAGCAGAACACTTCCCTTGGCATGCCCTTTGCAGCCTCACTCCAAACGGGGCTCTCCGCTTCATCCATCCCCTGACTCCATACTAGCACCAACAGGCTCCTAAAGCGTTTGGCAGAAAACACCAAAGAACCTGTTTCTCACTCCAACCACAAAGCGTGCGCAGCACGAGTCTTGGCACAGCAGAACACTTCCCTTGGCATACCCTTTGCAGCCTCACTCCAAACGGGGCTCTCCGCTTCATCCATCCCCTGACTCCATACTAGCACCAACGACCTGCTAAAGCGTTTCGCAGAAAACACCAAGGAACCTGTTTCTCACTCCAACCACAAAGCGTGCGCAGCCCGAGTCTTGGCACAGCAGAACACTTCCCTTGGCATGCCCTTTGCAGCCTCACTCCAAACGGGGCTCTCCGCTTCATCCATCCCCTAACTCCATACTAGCACCAAGAGGCTGCTAAAGCGTTTCGCAGAAAACACCAAGGAACCTGTTTCTCACTCCAACCACAAAGCGTGCGCAGCACGAGTCTTGGCACAGCAGAACACTTCCCTTGGCATGCCCTTTGCAGCCTCACTCCAAACGGGGCTCTCCACTTCATCCATCCCCTGACTCCATACTAGCACCAACGGGCTGCTAAAGCGTTTCGCAGAAAACACCAAAGAACCTGTTTCTCACTCCAACCACAAAGCGTGCGCAGCACGAGTCTTGGCACAGCAGAACACTTCCCTTGGCATGCCCTTTGCAGCCTCACTCCAAACGGGGCTCTCCTCTTCATCCATCCCCTCACTCCATACTAGCACCAACAGGCTCCTAAAGCGTTTCGCAGAAAGCACCAAAGAACCTGTTTCTCACTCCAACCACAAAGCGTGCGCAGCACGAGTCTTGGCACAGCAGAACACTTCCCTTGGCATACCCTTTGCAGCCTCACTCCAAACGGGGCTCTCCGCTTCATCCATCCCCTGACTCCATACTAGCACCAACGGCCTGCTAAAGCGTTTCGCAGAAAACACCAAGGAACCTGTTTCTCACTCCAACCACAAAGCGTGCGCAGCACGAGTCTTGGCACAGCAGAACACTTCTCTTGGCATACCCTTTGCAGCCTCACTCCAAACGGGGCTCTCGGCTTCATCCATCCCCTGACTCCATACTAGCACCAACGCGCTGCTAAAGCGTTTCGCAGAAAACACCAAAGAACCTGTTTCTCACTCCAACCACAAAGCGTGCGCAGCACGAGTCTTGGCACAGCAGAACACTTCCCCTGGCATGCCCTTTGCAGCCTCACTCCAAACGGGGCTCTCCGCTTCAGCCATCCCCTGACTCCATACTAGCACCAAAGGGCTGCTAAAGCGTTTCGCAGAAAACACCAAAGAACCTGTTTCTCACTCCAACCACAAAGCGTGCGCAGCACGAGTCTTGGCACAGCAGAACACTTCCCCTGGCATGCCCTTTGCAGCCTCACTCCAAACGGGGCTCTCCGCTTCATCCATCCCCTGACTCCATACTAGCACCAAGAGGCTGCTAAAGCGTTTCGCAGAAAACACCAAGGAACCTGTTTCTCACTCCAACCACAAAGCGTGCGCAGCACGAGTCTTGGCACAGCAGAACACTTCCCTTGGCATGCCCTTTGCAGCCTCACTCCAAACGGGGCTCTCCGCTTCATCCATCCCCTGACTCCATACTAGCACCAACGGCCTGCTAAAGCGTTTCGCAGAAAACACCAAGGAACCTGTTTCTCACTCCAACCACAAAGCGTGCGCAGCACGAGTCTTGGCACAGCAGAACACTTCCCCTGGCATGCCCTTTGCAGCCTCACTCCAAACGGGGCTCTCCGCTTCATCCATCCCCTGACTCCATACTAGCACCAAGAGGCTGCTAAAGCGTTTCGCAGAAAACACCAAGGAACCTGTTTCTCACTCCAACCACAAAGCGTGCGCAGCACGAGTCTTGGCACAGCAGAACACTTTCCTTGGCATGCCCTTTGCAGCCTCACTCCAAACGGGGCTCTCCGCTTCATCCATCCCCTAATTCCATACTAGCACCAACGCGCTGCTAAAGCGTTTCGCAGAAAACACCAAAGAACCTGTTTCTCACTCCAACCACAAAGCGGGCGCAGCACGAGTCTTGGCACAGCAGAACACTTCCCTTGGCATGCGCTTTGTAGCCTCACTCCAAACGGGGCTCTCCGCTTCATCCATCCCCTGACTCCATACTAGCACCAACAGGCTGCTAAAGAGTTTCGCAGAAAACACCAAGGAACCTGCTTCTCACTCCAACCACAAAGCGTGCGCAGCACGAGTCTTGGCATAGCAGAACACTTCCCTTGGCATGCGCTTTGCAGCCTCACTCCAAACGGGGCTCTCCGCTTCATCCATCCCCTGACTCCATACTAGCACCAACGGGCTGCTAAAGCGTTTCGCAGAAAGCACCAAGGAACCTGTTTCTCACTCCAACCACAAAGCGTGCGCAGCACGAGTCTTGGCACAGCAGAACACTTCCCTTGGCATGCCCTTTGCAGCCTCACTCCAAACGGGGCTCTACGCTTCATCCATCCCCTAACTCCATACTAGCACCAAGAGGCTGCTAAAGCGTTTCGCAGAAAACACCAAGGAACCTGTTTCTCACTCCAACCACAAAGCGTGCGCAGCACAAGTCTTGGCACAGCAGAACACTTCCCTTGGCATGCCCTTTGCAGCCTCACTCCAAACGGGGCTCTCCGCTTCATCCATCCCCTAATTCCATACTGGCACCAACGGGCTGCTAAAGCGTTTCGCAGAAAACACCAAAGAACCTGTTTCTCACTCCAACCACAAAGCGTGCGCAGCACGAGTCTTGGCACAGCAGAACACTTCCCTTGGCATGCCCTTTGCAGCCTCACTCCAAACGGGGCTCTACGCTTCATCCATCCCCTAACTCCATACTAGCACCAAAAGGCTCCTAAAGCGTTTCGCAGAAAGCACCAAAGAACCTGTTTCTCACTCCAACCACAAAGCGTGCGCAGCACGAGTCTTGGCACAGCAGAACACTTCTCTTGGCATACCCTTTGCAGCCTCACTGCAAACGGGGCTCTCCGCTTCATCCATCCCCTGACTCCATACTAGCACCAACGCGCTGCTAAAGCGTTTCGCAGAAAACATCAAAGAACCTGTTTCTCACTCCAACCACAAAGCGGGCGCAGCACGAGTCTTGGCACAGCAGAACACTTCCCTTGGCATGTCCTTTGCAGCCTCACTCCAAACGGGGCTCTACGCTTCATCCATCCCCTGACTCCATACTAGCACCAAGAGGCTGCTAAAGCGTTTCGCAGAAAACACCAAGGAACCTGTTTCTCACTCCAACCACAAAGCGTGCGCAGCACGAGTCTTGGCACAGCAGAACACTTCCCTTGGCATGCCCTTTGCAGCCTCACTCCAAACGGGGCTCTCCGCTTCATCCATCCCCTAATTCCATACTAGCACCAACGAGCTGCTAAAGAGTTTCGCAGAAAACACCAAAGAACCTGTTTCTCACTCCAACCACAAAGCGTGCGCAGCACGAGTCTTGGCACAGCAGAACATTTCCCTTGGCATGCCCTTTGCAGCCTCACTCCAAACGGGGCTCTCCGCTTCATCCATCCCCTGACTCCATACTAGCACCAACGGGCTGCTAAAGCGTTTCGCAGAAAACACCAAAGAACCTGTTTCTCACTCCAACCACAAAGCGTGCGCAGCACGAGTCTTGGCACAGCAGAACACTTCCCTTGGCATGCCCTTTGCAGCCTCACTCCAAACGGGGCTCTCCTCTTCATCCATCCCCTGACTCCATACTAGCACCAACAGGCTCCTAAAGCGTTTCGCAGAAAGCACCAAAGAACCTGTTTCTCACTCCAACCACAAAGCGTGCGCAGCACGAGTCTTGGCACAGCAGAACACTTCCCTTGGCATACCCTTTGCAGTCTCACTCCAAACGGGGCTCTCCGCTTCATCCATCCCCTGACTCCATACTAGCACCAACGGGCTGCTAAAGCGTTTCGCAGAAAACACCAAAGAACCTGTTTCTCACTCCAACCACAAAGCGTGCGCAGCACGAGTCTTGGCACAGCAGAACACTTCCCTTGGCATGCCCTTTGCAGCCTCACTCCAAACGGGGCTCTCCTCTTCATCCATCCCCTGACTCCATACTAGCACCAACAGGCTCCTAAAGCGTTTCGCAGAAAGCACCAAAGAACCTGTTTCTCACTCCAACCACAAAGCGTGCGCAGCACGAGTCTTGGCACAGCAGAACACTTCCCCTGGCATGCCCTTTGCAGCCTCACTCCAAACGGGGCTCTCCGCTTCATCCATCCCCTGACTCCATACTAGCACCAAGAGGCTGCTAAAGCGTTTCGCAGAAAACACCAAGGAACCTGTTTCTCACTCCAACCACAAAGCGGGCGCAGCACGAGTCTTGGCACAGCAGAACACTTCCCTTGGCATGCGCTTTGTAGCCTCACTCCAAACGGGGCTCTCCGCTTCATCCATCCCCTGACTCCATACTAGCACCAACAGGCTGCTAAAGAGTTTCGCAGAAAACACCAAGGAACCTGCTTCTCACTCCAACCACAAAGCGTGCGCAGCACGAGTCTTGGCATAGCAGAACACTTCCCTTGGCATGCGCTTTGCAGCCTCACTCCAAACGGGGCTCTCCGCTTCATCCATCCCCTGACTCCATACTAGCACCAACGGGCTGCTAAAGCGTTTCGCAGAAAGCACCAAGGAACCTGTTTCTCACTCCAACCACAAAGCGTGCGCAGCACGAGTCTTGGCACAGCAGAACACTTCCCTTGGCATGCCCTTTGCAGCCTCACTCCAAACGGGGCTCTACGCTTCATCCATCCCCTAACTCCATACTAGCACCAAGAGGCTGCTAAAGCGTTTCGCAGAAAACACCAAGGAACCTGTTTCTCACTCCAACCACAAAGCGTGCGCAGCACGAGTCTTGGCACAGCAGAACACTTCCCTTGGCATGCCCTTTGCAGCCTCACTCCAAACGGGGCTCTCCGCTTCATCCATCCCCTAATTCCATACTGGCACCAACGGGCTGCTAAAGCGTTTCGCAGAAAACACCAAAGAACCTGTTTCTCACTCCAACCACAAAGCGTGCGCAGCACGAGTCTTGGCACAGCAGAACACTTCCCTTGGCATGCCCTTTGCAGCCTCACTCCAAACGGGGCTCTACGCTTCATCCATCCCCTAACTCCATACTAGCACCAAAAGGCTCCTAAAGCGTTTCGCAGAAAGCACCAAAGAACCTGTTTCTCACTCCAACCACAAAGCGTGCGCAGCACGAGTCTTGGCACAGCAGAACACTTCTCTTGGCATACCCTTTGCAGCCTCACTGCAAACGGGGCTCTCCGCTTCATCCATCCCCTGACTCCATACTAGCACCAACGCGCTGCTAAAGCGTTTCGCAGAAAACATCAAAGAACCTGTTTCTCACTCCAACCACAAAGCGGGCGCAGCACGAGTCTTGGCACAGCAGAACACTTCCCTTGGCATGTCCTTTGCAGCCTCACTCCAAACGGGGCTCTACGCTTCATCCATCCCCTGACTCCATACTAGCACCAAGAGGCTGCTAAAGCGTTTCGCAGAAAACACCAAGGAACCTGTTTCTCACTCCAACCACAAAGCGTGCGCAGCACGAGTCTTGGCACAGCAGAACACTTCCCTTGGCATGCCCTTTGCAGCCTCACTCCAAACGGGGCTCTCCGCTTCATCCATCCCCTAATTCCATACTAGCACCAACGAGCTGCTAAAGAGTTTCGCAGAAAACACCAAAGAACCTGTTTCTCACTCCAACCACAAAGCGTGCGCAGCACGAGTCTTGGCACAGCAGAACACTTCCCTTGGCATGCCCTTTGCAGCCTCACTCCAAACGGGGCTCTCCGCTTCATCCATCCCCTGACTCCATACTAGCACCAACGGGCTGCTAAAGCGTTTCGCAGAAAACACCAAAGAACCTGTTTCTCACTCCAACCACAAAGCGTGCGCAGCACGAGTCTTGGCACAGCAGAACACTTCCCTTGGCATGCCCTTTGCAGCCTCACTCCAAACGGGGCTCTCCTCTTCATCCATCCCCTGACTCCATACTAGCACCAACAGGCTCCTAAAGCGTTTCGCAGAAAGCACCAAAGAACCTGTTTCTCACTCCAACCACAAAGCGTGCGCAGCACGAGTCTTGGCACAGCAGAACACTTCCCTTGGCATACCCTTTGCAGTCTCACTCCAAACGGGGCTCTCCGCTTCATCCATCCCCTGACTCCATACTAGCACCAACGGGCTGCTAAAGCGTTTCGCAGAAAACACCAAAGAACCTGTTTCTCACTCCAACCACAAAGCGTGCGCAGCACGAGTCTTGGCACAGCAGAACACTTCCCTTGGCATGCCCTTTGCAGCCTCACTCCAAACGGGGCTCTCCTCTTCATCCATCCCCTGACTCCATACTAGCACCAACAGGCTCCTAAAGCGTTTCGCAGAAAGCACCAAAGAACCTGTTTCTCACTCCAACCACAAAGCGTGCGCAGCACGAGTCTTGGCACAGCAGAACACTTCCCCTGGCATGCCCTTTGCAGCCTCACTCCAAACGGGGCTCTCCGCTTCATCCATCCCCTGACTCCATACTAGCACCAAGAGGCTGCTAAAGCGTTTCGCAGAAAACACCAAGGAACCTGTTTCTCACTCCAACCACAAAGCGTGCGCAGCACGAGTCTTGGCACAGCAGAACACTTCCCTTGGCATGCCCTTTGCAGCCTCACTCCAAACGGGGCTCTCCGCTTCATCCATCCCCTGACTCCATACTAGCACCAACGGCCTGCTAAAGCGTTTCGCAGAAAACACCAAAGAACCTGTTTCTCACTCCAACCACAAAGCGTGCGCAGCACGAGTCTTGGCACAGCAGAACACTTCCCCTGGCATGCCCTTTGCAGCCTCACTCCAAACGGGGCTCTCCGCTTCATCCATCCCCTGACTCCATACTAGCACCAAGAGGCTGCTAAAGCGTTTCGCAGAAAACACCAAGGAACCTGTTTCTCACTCCAACCACAAAGCGTGCGCAGCACGAGTCTTGGCACAGCAGAACACTTTCCTTGGCATGCCCTTTGCAGCCTCACTCCAAACGGGGCTCTCCGCTTCATCCATCCCCTAATTCCATACTAGCACCAACGCGCTGCTAAAGCGTTTCGCAGAAAACACCAAAGAACCTGTTTCTCACTCCAACCACAAAGCGGGCGCAGCACGAGTCTTGGCACAGCAGAACACTTCCCTTGGCATGCGCTTTGTAGCCTCACTCCAAACGGGGCTCTCCGCTTCATCCATCCCCTGACTCCATACTAGCACCAACAGGCTGCTAAAGAGTTTCGCAGAAAACACCAAGGAACCTGCTTCTCACTCCAACCACAAAGCGTGCGCAGCACGAGTCTTGGCATAGCAGAACACTTCCCTTGGCATGCGCTTTGCAGCCTCACTCCAAACGGGGCTCTCCGCTTCATCCATCCCCTGACTCCATACTAGCACCAACGGGCTGCTAAAGCGTTTCGCAGAAAGCACCAAGGAACCTGTTTCTCACTCCAACCACAAAGCGTGCGCAGCACGAGTCTTGGCACAGCAGAACACTTCCCTTGGCATGCCCTTTGCAGCCTCACTCCAAACGGGGCTCTACGCTTCATCCATCCCCTAACTCCATACTAGCACCAAGAGGCTGCTAAAGCGTTTCGCAGAAAACACCAAGGAACCTGTTTCTCACTCCAACCACAAAGCGTGCGCAGCACGAGTCTTGGCACAGCAGAACACTTCCCTTGGCATGCCCTTTGCAGCCTCACTCCAAACGGGGCTCTCCGCTTCATCCATCCCCTAATTCCATACTGGCACCAACGGGCTGCTAAAGCGTTTCGCAGAAAACACCAAAGAACCTGTTTCTCACTCCAACCACAAAGCGTGCGCAGCACGAGTCTTGGCACAGCAGAACACTTCCCTTGGCATGCCCTTTGCAGCCTCACTCCAAACGGGGCTCTACGCTTCATCCATCCCCTAACTCCATACTAGCACCAAAAGGCTCCTAAAGCGTTTCGCAGAAAGCACCAAAGAACCTGTTTCTCACTCCAACCACAAAGCGTGCGCAGCACGAGTCTTGGCACAGCAGAACACTTCTCTTGGCATACCCTTTGCAGCCTCACTGCAAACGGGGCTCTCCGCTTCATCCATCCCCTGACTCCATACTAGCACCAACGCGCTGCTAAAGCGTTTCGCAGAAAACATCAAAGAACCTGTTTCTCACTCCAACCACAAAGCGGGCGCAGCACGAGTCTTGGCACAGCAGAACACTTCCCTTGGCATGTCCTTTGCAGCCTCACTCCAAACGGGGCTCTACGCTTCATCCATCCCCTGACTCCATACTAGCACCAAGAGGCTGCTAAAGCGTTTCGCAGAAAACACCAAGGAACCTGTTTCTCACTCCAACCACAAAGCGTGCGCAGCACGAGTCTTGGCACAGCAGAACACTTCCCTTGGCATGCCCTTTGCAGCCTCACTCCAAACGGGGCTCTACGCTTCATCCATCCCCTAATTCCATACTAGCACCAACGAGCTGCTAAAGAGTTTCGCAGAAAACACCAAAGAACCTGTTTCTCACTCCAACCACAAAGCGTGCGCAGCACGAGTCTTGGCACAGCAGAACACTTCCCTTGGCATGCCCTTTGCAGCCTCACTCCAAACGGGGCTCTCCGCTTCATCCATCCCCTGACTCCATACTAGCACCAACGGGCTGCTAAAGCGTTTCGCAGAAAACACCAAAGAACCTGTTTCTCACTCCAACCACAAAGCGTGCGCAGCACGAGTCTTGGCACAGCAGAACACTTCCCTTGGCATGCCCTTTGCAGCCTCACTCCAAACGGGGCTCTCCTCTTCATCCATCCCCTGACTCCATACTAGCACCAACAGGCTCCTAAAGCGTTTCGCAGAAAGCACCAAAGAACCTGTTTCTCACTCCAACCACAAAGCGTGCGCAGCACGAGTCTTGGCACAGCAGAACACTTCCCTTGGCATACCCTTTGCAGCCTCACTCCAAACGGGGCTCTCCGCTTCATCCATCCCCTGACTCCATACTAGCACCAACGGCCTGCTAAAGCGTTTCGCAGAAAACACCAAGGAACCTGTTTCTCACTCCAACCACAAAGCGTGCGCAGCACGAGTCTTGGCACAGCAGAACACTTCCCTTGGCATGCCCTTTGCAGCCTCACTCCAAACGGGGCTCTCCGCTTCATCCATCCCCTGACTCCATACTAGCACCAACAGGCTCCTAAAGCGTTTCGCAGAAAGCACCAAAGAACCTGTTTCTCACTCCAACCACAAAGCGTGCGCAGCACGAGTCTTGGCACAGCAGAACACTTCCCTTGGCATGCCCTTTGCAGCCTCACTCCAAACGGGGCTCTCCTCTTCATCCATCCCCTAATTCCATACTGGCACCAACGGGCTGCTAAAGCGTTTCGCAGAAAACACCAAAGAACCTGTTTCTCACTCCAACCACAAAGCGTGCGCAGCACGAGTCTTGGCACAGCAGAACACTTCCCTTGGCATGCCCTTTGCAGCCTCACTCCAAACGGGGCTCTCCGCTTCATCCATCCCCTGACTCCATACTAGCACCAACAGGCTCCTAAAGCGTTTCGCAGAAAGCACCAAAGAACCTGTTTCTCACTCCAACCACAAAGCGTGCGCAGCACGAGTCTTGGCACAGCAGAACACTTCCCTTGGCATGCCCTTTGCAGCCTCACTCCAAACGGGGCTCTCCGCTTCATCCATTCCCTAATTACATACTGGCAACAACGGCCTGCTAAAGTGTTTCGCAGAAAACACCAAGGAACCTGTTTCTCACTCCAACCACAAAGCGTGCGCAGCACGAGTCTTGGCACAGCAGAACACTTCCCTTGGCATGCCCTTTGCAGCCTCACTCCAAACGGGGCTCTCCGCTTCATCCATCCCCTAATTCCATACTGGCACCAACGGCCTGCTAAAGCGTTTCGCAGAAAACACCAAAGAACCTGTTTCTCACTCCAACCACAAAGCGTGCGCAGCACGAGTCTTGGCACAGCAGAACACTTCCCTTGGCATGCCCTTTGCAGTCTCACTCCAAACGGGGCTCTCCGCTTCATCCATCCCCTGACTCCATACTAGCACCAACAGGCTCCTAAAGCGTTTCGCAGAAAGCACCAAAGAACCTGTTTCTCACTCCAACCACAAAGCGTGCGCAGCACGAGTCTTGGCATAGCAGAACACTTCCCTTGGCATGCCCTTTGCAGCCTCACTCCAAACGGGGCTCTCCGCTTCATCCATCCCCTAACTCCATACTAGCACCAACAGGCTCCTAAAGCGTTTCGCAGAAAACACCAAAGAACCTGTTTCTCACTCCAACCACAAAGCGTGCGCAGCACGAGTCTTGGCACAGCAGAACACTTCCCTTGGCATGCCCTTTGCAGCCTCACTCCAAACGGGGCTCTCCGCTTCATCCATCCCCTGACTCCATACTAGCACCAACGGACTCCTAAAGCGTTTCGCAGAAAGCACCAAAGAACCTGTTTCTCACTCCAACCACAAAGCGTGCGCAGCACGAGTCTTGGCACAGCAGAACACTTCCCTTGGCATGCCCTTTGCAGCCTCACTCCAAACGGGGCTCTCCGCTTCATCCATCCCCTGACTCCATACTAGCACCAACAGGCTCCTAAAGCGTTTGGCAGAAAACACCAAAGAACCTGTTTCTCACTCCAACCACAAAGCGTGCGCAGCACGAGTCTTGGCACAGCAGAACACTTCCCTTGGCATACCCTTTGCAGCCTCACTCCAAACGGTGCTCTCCGCTTCATCCATCCCCTGACTCCATACTAGCACCAACGACCTGCTAAAGCGTTTCGCAGAAAACACCAAGGAACCTGTTTCTCACTCCAACCACAAAGCGTGCGCAGCCCGAGTCTTGGCACAGCAGAACACTTCCCTTGGCATGCCCTTTGCAGCCTCACTCCAAACGGGGCTTTCCGCTTCATCCATCCCCTAATTCCATACTGGCACCAACGGGCTGCTAAAGCGTTTCGCAGAAAACACCAAAGAACCTGTATCTCACTCCAACCACAAAGCGTGCGCAGCACGAGTCTTGGCACAGCACAACACTTCCCTTGGCATGCCCTTTGCAGCCTCACTCCAAACGGGGCTCTCTGCTTCATCCATCCCCTGACTCCATATTAGCACCATCGCGCTGCTAAAGCGTTTCGCAGAAAACACCAAGGAACCTGTTTCTCACTCCAACCACAAAGCGTGCGCAGCACGAGTCTTGGCACCCCAGAACACTTCCCTTGGCATGCCCTTTGCAGCCTCACTCCAAACGGGGCTCTCCTCTTCATCCATCCCCTAATTCCATTTTGGCACCAACGGGCTGCTAAAGCGTTTCGCAGAAAACACCAAAGAACCTGTTTCTCACTCCAACCACAAAGCGTGCGCAGCACGAGTCTTGGCACAGCAGAACACTTCCCTTGGCATGCCCTTTGCAGCCTCACTCCAAACGGGGCTCTCCGCTTCATCCATCCCCTGACTCCATACTAGCACCAAGAGGCTGCTAAAGCGTTTCGCAGAAAGCACCAAAGAACCTGTTTCTCACTCCAACCACAAAGCGTGCGCAGCACGAGTCTTGGCACAGCAGAACACTTCCCTTGGCATGCGCTTTGTAGCCTCACTCCAAACGGGGCTCTCCGCTTCATCCATCCCCTGACTCCATACTAGCACCAACGGCCTGCTAAAGCGTTTCGCAGAAAACACCAAAGAACCTGTTTCTCACTCCAACCACAAAGCGTGCGCAGCACGAGTCTTGGCACAGCAGAACACTTCTCTTGGCATACCCTTTGCAGCCTCACTCCAAACGGGGTCTCCGCTTCATCCATCCCCTGACTCCATACTAGCACCAACGCGCTGCTAAAGCGTTTCGCAGAAAGCACCAAAGAACCTGTTTCTCACTCCAACCACAAAGCGTGCGCAGCACGAGTCTTGGCACAGCAGAACACTTCCCTTGGCATGCCCTTTGCAGCCTCACTCCAAACGGGGCTCTCCGCTTCATCCATCCCCTGACTCCATACTAGCACCAACGGGCTGCTAAAGCGTTTCGCAGAAAACACCAAAGAACCTGTTTCTCACTCCAACCACAAAGCGTGCGCAGCACGAGTCTTGGCACAGCAGAACACTTCCCTTGGCATGCCCTTTGCAGCCTCACTCCAAACGGGGCTCTCCGCTTCATCCATCCCCTAACTCCATACTAGCACCAACAGGCTCCTAAAGCGTTTCGCAGAAAGCACCAAAGAACCTGTTTCTCACTCCAACCACAAAGCGTGCGCAGCACGAGTCTTGGCACAGCAGAACACTTCTCTTGGCATGCCCTTTGCAGCCTCACTCCAAACGGGGCTCTCCGCTTCATCCATCCCCTGACTCCATACTAGCACCAACGGGCTGCTAAAGCGTTTCGCAGAAAACACCAAAGAACCTGTTTCTCACTCCAACCACAAAGCGTGCGCAGCACGAGTCTTGGCACAGCAGAACACTTCCCTTGGCATGCCCTTTGCAGCCTCACTCCAAACGGGGCTCTCCGCTTCATCCATCCCCTGACTCCATACTAGCACCAACAGGCTGCTAAAGCGTTTCGCAGAAAACACCAAGGAACCTGCTTCTCACTCCAACCACAAAGCGTGCGCAGCACGAGTCTTGGCACAGCAGAACACTTCTCTTGGCATACCCTTTGCAGCCTCACTCCACACGGGGCTCTCCGCTTCATCCATCCCCTAATTCCATACTAGCACCAACGCGCTGCTAAAGCGTTTCGCAGAAAACACCAAAGAACCTGTTTCTCACTCCAACCACAAAGCGTGCGCAGCACGAGTCTTGGCACAGCAGAACACTTCCCTTGGCATGCCCTTTGCAGCCTCACTCCAAACGGGGCTCTCCGCTTCATCCATCCCCTGACTCCATACTAGCACCAACGCGCTGCTAAAGCGTTTCGCAGAAAACACCAAAGAACCTGTTTCTCACTCCAACCACAAAGCGTGCGCAGCACGAGTCTTGGCACAGCAGAACACTTCCCTTGGCATGCCCTTTGCAGCCTCACTCCAAACGGGGCTCTCCGCTTCATCCATCCCCTGACTCCATACTAGCACCAACGGCCTGCTAAAGCGTTTCGCAGAAAACACCAAAGAACCTGTTTCTCACTCCAACCACAAAGCGTGCGCAGCACGAGTCTTGGCACAGCAGAACACTTCCCTTGGCATGCCCTTTGCAGCCTCACTCCAAACGGGGCTCTCCGCTTCATCCATCCCCTAACTCCATACTAGCACCAAGAGGCTGCTAAAGCGTTTCGCAGAAAACACCAAGGAACCTGTTTCTCACTCCAACCACAAAGCGTGCGCAGCACGAGTCTTGGCACAGCAGAACACTTCCCTTGGCATGCCCTTTGCAGCCTCACTCCAAACGGGGCTCTCCGCTTCATCCATCCCCTAATTCCATACTGGCACCAACGGGCTGCTAAAGCGTTTCGCAGAAAACACCAAAGAACCTGTTTCTCACTCCAACCACAAAGCGTGCGCAGCACGAGTCTTGGCACAGCAGAACACTTCTCTTGGCATACCCTTTGCAGCCTCACTCCAAACGGGGTCTCCGCTTCATCCATCCCCTGACTCCATACTAGCACCAACGCGCTGCTAAAGCGTTTCGCAGAAAGCACCAAAGAACCTGTTTCTCACTCCAACCACAAAGCGTGCGCAGCACGAGTCTTGGCACAGCAGAACACTTCCCTTGGCATGCCCTTTGCAGTCTCACTCCAAACGGGGCTCTCCGCTTCATCCATCCCCTGACTCCATACTAGCACCAACGGCCTGCTAAAGCGTTTCGCAGAAAACACCAAAGAACCTGTTTCTCACTCCAACCACAAAGCGTGCGCAGCACGAGTCTTGGCACAGCAGAACACTTCCCTTGGCATGCCCTTTGCAGCCTCACTCCAAACGGGGCTCTCCGCTTCATCCATCCCCTAACTCCATACTAGCACCAACAGGCTCCTAAAGCGTTTCGCAGAAAGCACCAAAGAACCTGTTTCTCACTCCAACCACAAAGCGTGCGCAGCACGAGTCTTGGCACAGCAGAACACTTCTCTTGGCATGCCCTTTGCAGCCTCACTCCAAACGGGGCTCTCCGCTTCATCCATCCCCTGACTCCATACTAGCACCAACGGGCTGCTAAAGCGTTTCGCAGAAAACACCAAAGAACCTGTTTCTCACTCCAACCACAAAGCGTACGCAGCACGAGTCTTGGCACAGCAGAACACTTCCCCTGGCATGCCCTTTGCAGCCTCACTCCAAACGGGGCTCTCCGCTTCATCCATCCCCTGACTCCATACTAGCACCAACAGGCTGCTAAAGCGTTTCGCAGAAAACACCAAGGAACCTGTTTCTCACTCCAACCACAAAGCGTGCGCAGCACGAGTCTTGGCACAGCAGAACACTTCCCTTGGCATGCCCTTTGCAGCCTCACTCCAAACGGGGCTCTCCGCTTCCTCCATCCCCTAATTCCATACTGGCACCAAAGGGCTGCTAAAGCGTTTCGCAGAAAACACCAAAGAACCTGTTTCTCACTCCAACCACAAAGCGTGCGCAGCACGAGTCTTGGCACAGCAGAACACTTCCCCTGGCATGCCCTTTGCAGCCTCACTCCAAACGGGGCTCTCCGCTTCATCCATCCCCTGACTCCATACTAGCACCAACAGGCTGCTAAAGCGTTTCGCAGAAAACACCAAGGAACCTGTTTCTCACTCCAACCACAAAGCGTGCGCAGCACGAGTCTTGGCACAGCAGAACACTTTCCTTGGCATGCCCTTTGCAGCCTCACTCCAAACGGGGCTCTCCGCTTCATCCATCCCCTAATTCCATACTAGCACCAACGCGCTGCTAAAGCGTTTCGCAGAAAACACCAAGGAACCTGTTTCTCACTCCAACCACAAAGCGCGCGCAGCACGAGTCTTGGCACAGCAGAACACTTCTCTTGGCATGCCCTTTGCAGCCTCACTCCAAACGGGGCTCTCCGCTTCATCCATCCCCTGACTCCATACTAGCACCAACGGGCTGCTAAAGCGTTTCGCAGAAAACACCAAAGAACCTGTTTCTCACTCCAACCACAAAGCGTGCGCAGCACGAGTCTTGGCACAGCAGAACACTTCCCTTGGCATGCCCTTTGCAGCCTCACTCCAAACGGGGCTCTCCGCTTCATCCATCCCCTGACTCCATACTAGCACCAACAGGCTGCTAAAGCGTTTCGCAGAAAACACCAAGGAACCTGCTTCTCACTCCAACCACAAAGCGTGCGCAGCACGAGTCTTGGCACAGCAGAACACTTCTCTTGGCATACCCTTTGCAGCCTCACTCCACACGGGGCTCTCCGCTTCATCCATCCCCTAATTCCATACTAGCACCAAGAGGCTGCTAAAGCGTTTCGCAGAAAACACCAAGGAACCTGTTTCTCACTCCAACCACAAAGCGTGCGCAGCACGAGTCTTGGCACAGCAGAACACTTCCCTTGGCATGCCCTTTGCAGCCTCACTCCAAACGGGGCTCTCCGCTTCATCCATCCCCTGACTCCATCCTAGCACCAACGCGCTGCTAAAGCGTTTCGCAGAAAGCACCAAAGAACCTGTTTCTCACTCCAACCACAAAGCGTGTGCAGCACGAGTCTTGGCACAGCAGAACACTTCCCTTGGCATGCCCTTTGCAGCCTCACTCCAAACGGGGCTCTCCGCTTCATCCATCCCCTGACTCCATACTAGCACCAACGGCCTGCTAAAGCGTTTCGCAGAAAACACCAAAGAACCTGTTTCTCACTCCAACCACAAAGCGTGCGCAGCACGAGTCTTGGCACAGCAGAACACTTCCCTTGGCATGCCCTTTGCAGCCTCACTCCAAACGGGGCTCTCCGCTTCATCCATCCCCTGACTCCATACTAGCACCAAGAGGCTGCTAAAGCGTTTCGCAGAAAACACCAAGGAACCTGTTTCTCACTCCAACCACAAAGCGTGCGCAGCACGAGTCTTGGCACAGCAGAACACTTCCCTTGGCATGCCCTTTGCAGCCTCACTCCAAACGGGGCTTTCCGCTTCATCCATCCCCTAACTCCATACTAGCACCAACGGCCTCCTAAAGCGTTTCGCAGAAAGCACCAAAGAACCTGTTTCTCACTCCAACCACAAAGCGTGCGCAGCACGAGTCTTGGCACAGCAGAACACTTCTCTTGGCATACCCTTTGCAGCCTCACTCCAAACGGGGTCTCCGCTTCATCCATCCCCTGACTCCATACTAGCACCAACGCGCTGCTAAAGCGTTTCGCAGAAAGCACCAAAGAACCTGTTTCTCACTCCAACCACAAAGCGTGCGCAGCACGAGTCTTGGCACAGCAGAACACTTCCCTTGGCATGCCCTTTGCAGCCTCACTCCAAACGGGGCTCTCCGCTTCATCCATCCCCTGACTCCATACTAGCACCAACGGCCTGCTAAAGCGTTTCGCAGAAAACACCAAAGAACCTGTTTCTCACTCCAACCACAAAGCGTGCGCAGCACGAGTCTTGGCACAGCAGAACACTTCCCTTGGCATGCCCTTTGCAGCCTCACTCCAAACGGGGCTCTCCGCTTCATCCATCCCCTAACTCCATACTAGCACCAACAGGCTCCTAAAGCGTTTCGCAGAAAGCACCAAAGAACCTGTTTCTCACTCCAACCACAAAGCGTGCGCAGCACGAGTCTTGGCACAGCAGAACACTTCCCTTGGCATGCCCTTTGCAGCCTCACTCCAAACGGGGCTCTCCGCTTCATCCATCCCTAATTCCATACTGGCACAAAAGGGCTGCTAAAGCGTTTCGCAGAAAACACCAAGGAACCTGTTTCTCACTCCAACCACAAAGCGTGCGCAGCACGAGTCTTGGCACAGCAGAACACTTCCCCTGGCATGCCCTTTGCAGCCTCACTCCAAACGGGGCTCTCCGCTTCATCCATCCCCTGACTCCATACTAGCACCAACGGCCTGCTAAAGCGTTTCGCAGAAAACACCAAGGAACCTGTTTCTCACTCCAACCACAAAGCGTGCGCAGCACGAGTCTTGGCACAGCAGAACACTTCCCTTGGCGTGCCCTTTGCAGCCTCACTCCAAACGGGGCTCTCCGCTTCATCCATCCCCTGACTCCATACTAGCACCAACGGCCTGCTAAAGCGTTTCGCAGAAAACACCAAGGAACCTGTTTCTCACTCCAACCACAAAGCGTGCGCAGCACGAGCCTTGGCACAGCAGAACACTTCCCTTGGCATGCCCTTTGCAGCCTCACTCCAAACGGGGCTCTCCGCTTCATCCATCCCCTGACTCCATACTAGCACCAACAGGCTGCTAAAGCGTTTCGCAGAAAACACCAAAGAACCTGTTTCTCACTCCAACCACAAAGCGTGCGCAGCACGAGTCTTGGCACAGCAGAACACTTCCCCTGGCATGCCCTTTGCAGCCTCACTCCAAACGGGGCTCTCCGCTTCATCCATCCCCTGACTCCATACTAGCACCAAGAGGCTGCTAAAGCGTTTCGCAGAAAACACCAAGGAACCTGTTTCTCACTCCAACCACAAAGCGTGCGCAGCACGAGTCTTGGCACAGCAGAACACTTTCCTTGGCATGCCCTTTGCAGCCTCACTCCAAACGGGGCTCTCCGCTTCATCCATCCCCTAATTCCATACTAGCACCAACGCGCTGCTAAAGCGTTTCGCAGAAAACACCAAGGAACCTGTTTCTCACTCCAACCACAAAGCGCGCGCAGCACGAGTCTTGGCACAGCAGAACACTTCCCTTGGCATGCGCTTTGTAGCCTCACTCCAAACGGGGCTCTCCGCTTCATCCATCCCCTGACTCCATACTAGCACCAACGCGCTGCTAAAGCGTTTCGCAGAAAACACCAAAGAACCTGTTTCTCACTCCAACCACACAGCGTGCGCAGCACGAGTCTTGGCACAGCAGAACACTTCCCTTGGCATGCCCTTTGCAGCCTCACTCCAAACGGGGCTCTCCGCTTCATCCATCCCCTGACTCCATACTAGAACCAACGGCCTGCTAAAGCGTTTCGCAGAAAACACCAAAGAACCTGTTTCTCACTCCAACCACAAAGCGTGCGCAGCACGAGTCTTGGCACAGCAGAACACTTCCCTTGGCATGCCCTTTGCAGCCTCACTCCAAACGGGGCTTTCCGCTTCATCCATCCCCTAACTCCATACTAGCACCAACGGTCTGCTAAAGCGTTTCGCAGAAAACACCAAAGAACCTGTTTCTCACTCCAACCACAAAGCGTGCGCAGCACGAGTCTTGGCACAGCAGAACACTTCCCTTGGCATGCCCTTTGCAGCCTCACTCCAAACGGGGCTCTCCGCTTCATCCATCCCCTGACTCCATACTAGCACCAACGGGCTGCTAAAGCGTTTCGCAGAAAACACCAAGGTACCTGTTTCTCACTCCAACCACAAAGCGTGCGCAGCACGAGTCTTGGCACAGCAGAACACTTCCCTTGGCATGCCCTTTGCAGCCTCACTCCAAACGGGGCTCTACGCTTCATCCATCCCCTAACTCCATACTAGCACCAAGAGGCTGCTAAAGCGTTTCGCAGAAAACACCAAGGAACCTGTTTCTCACTCCAACCACAAAGCGTGCGCAGCACGAGTCTTGGCACAGCAGAACACTTCCCTTGGCATGCCCTTTGCAGCCTCACTCCAAACGGGGCTCTCCGCTTCATCCATCCCCTAACTCCATACTGGCACCAACGGGCTGCTAAAGCGTTTCGCAGAAAACACCAAAGAACCTGTTTCTCACTCCAACCACAAAGCGTGCGCAGCACGAGTCTTGGCACAGCAGAACACTTCCCTTGGCATGCCCTTTGCAGCCTCACTCCAAACGGGGCTCTCCGCTTCATCCATCCCCTAACTCCATACTGGCACCAACGGGCTGCTAAAGCGTTTCGCAGAAAACACCAAAGAACCTGTTTCTCACTCCAACCACAAAGCGTGCGCAGCACGAGTCTTGGCACAGCAGAACACTTCCCTTGGCATGCCCTTTGCAGCCTCACTCCAAACGGGGCTCTCCGCTTCATCCATCCCCTAACTCCATACTAGCACCAACGGCCTGCTAAAGCGTTTCGCAGAAAACACCAAAGAACCTGTTTCTCACTCCAACCACAAAGCGTGCGCAGCACGAGTCTTGGCACAGCAGAACACTTCCCTTGGCATGCCCTTTGCAGCCTCACTCCAAACGGGGCTCTCCGCTTCATCCATCCCCTGACTCCATACTAGCACCAACGGGCTGCTAAAGCGTTTCGCAGAAAACACCAAGGTACCTGTTTCTCACTCCAACCACAAAGCGCGCGCAGCACGAGTCTTGGCACAGCAGAACACTTCCCTTGGCATGCCCTTTGCAGCCTCACTCCAAACGGGGCTCTCCGCTTCATCCATCCCCTGACTCCATACTAGCACCAACGGGCTGCTAAAGCGTTTCGCAGAAAACACAAAGGTACCTGTTTCTCACTCCAACCACAAAGCGTGCGCAGCACGAGTCTTGGCACAGCAGAACACTTCCCTTGGCATGCCCTTTGCAGCCTCACTCCAAACGGGGCTCTACGCTTCATCCATCCCCTAACTCCATACTAGCACCAAGAGGCTGCTAAAGCGTTTCGCAGAAAACACCAAGGAACCTGTTTCTCACTCCAACCACAAAGCGTGCGCAGCACGAGTCTTGGCACAGCAGAACACTTCCCTTGGCATGCCCTTTGCAGCCTCACTCCAAACGGGGCTCTCCGCTTCATCCATCCCCTGACTCCATACTAGCACCAACGCGCTGCTAAAGCGTTTCGCAGAAAACACCAAAGAACCTGTTTCTCACTCCAACCACAAAGCGTGCGCAGCACGAGTCTTGGCACAGCAGAACACTTTCCTTGGCATGTCCTTTGCAGCCTCACTCCAAACGGGGCTCTCCGCTTCATCCATCCCCTGACTCCATACTAGCACCAACGCGCTGCTAAAGCGTTTCGCAGAAAACACCAAAGAACCTGTTTCTCACTCCAACCACAAAGCGTGCGCAGCACGAGTCTTGGCACAGCAGAACACTTCCCTTGGCATGCCCTTTGCAGCCTCACTCCAAACGGGGCTCTCCGCTTCATCCATCCCCTAATTCCATACTAGCACCAACGGGCTGCTAAAGCGTTTCGCAGAAAACACCAAAGAACCTGTTTCTCACTCCAACCACAAAGCGTACGCAGCACGAGTCTTGGCACAGCAGAACACTTCCCCTGGCATGCCCTTTGCAGCCTCACTCCAAACGGGGCTCTCCGCTTCATCCATCCCCTGACTCCATACTAGCACCAACGGACTCCTAAAGCGTTTCGCAGAAAGCACCAAAGAACCAGTTTCTCACTCCAACCACAAAGCGTGCGCAGCACGAGTCTTGGCACAGCAGAACACTTCCCTTGGCATGCCCTTTGCAGCCTCACTCCAAACGGGGCTCTCCGCTTCATCCATCCCCTGACTCCATACTAGAACCAACGGGCTGCTAAAGCGTTTCGCAGAAAACACCAAAGAACCTGTTTCTCACTCCAACCACAAAGCGTGCGCAGCACGAGTCTTGGCACAGCAGAACACTTCCCTTGGCATGCCCTTTGCAGCCTCACTCCAAACGGGGCTCTACGCTTCATCCATCCCCTAACTCCATACTAGCACCAAGAGGCTGCTAAAGCGTTTCGCAGAAAACACCAAGGAACCTGTTTCTCACTCCAACCACAAAGCGTGCGCAGCACGAGTCTTGGCACAGCAGAACACTTCCCTTGGCATGCCCTTTGCAGCCTCACTCCAAACGGGGCTCTCCGCTTCATCCATCCCCTAACTCCATACTGGCACCTACGGGCTCCTAAAGCGTTTCGCAGAAAGCACCAAAGAACCTGTTTCTCACTCCAACCACAAAGCGTGCGCAGCACGAGTCTTGGCACAGCAGAACACTTCTCTTGGCATACCCTTTGCAGCCTCACTCCAAACGGGGCTCTCCGCTTCATCCATCCCCTGACTCCATACTAGCACCAACGCGCTGCTAAAGCGTTTCGCAGAAAACACCAAAGAACCTGTTTCTCACTCCAACCACAAAGCGTGCGCAGCACGAGTCTTGGCACAGCAGAACACTTCCCCTGGCATGCCCTTTGCAGCCTCACTCCAAACGGGGCTCTCCGCTTCATCCATCCCCTGACTCCATACTAGCACCAAGAGGCTGCTAAAGCGTTTCGCAGAAAACACCAAGGAACCTGTTTCTCACTCCAACCACAAAGCGTGCGCAGCACGAGTCTTGGCACAGCAGAACACTTTCCTTGGCATGCCCTTTGCAGCCTCACTCCAAACGGGGCTCTCCGCTTCATCCATCCCCTAATTCCATACTAGCACCAACGCGCTGCTAAAGCGTTTCGCAGAAAACACCAAGGAACCTGTTTCTCACTCCAACCACAAAGCGCGCGCAGCACGAGTCTTGGCACAGCAGAACACTTCCCTTGGCATGCGCTTTGTAGCCTCACTCCAAACGGGGCTCTCCGCTTCATCCATCCCCTGACTCCATACTAGCACCAAGAGGCTGCTAAAGCGTTTCGCAGAAAACACCAAGGAACCTGTTTCTCACTCCAACCACAAAGCGTGCGCAGCACGAGTCTTGGCACAGCAGAACACTTCCCTTGGCATGCCCTTTGCAGCCCCACTCCAAACGGGGCTTTCCGCTTCATCCATCCCCTAACTCCATAGTAGCACCAACGGGCTGCTAAAGCGTTTCGCAGAAAACACCAAAGAACCTGTTTCTCACTCCAACCACAAAGCGTGCGCAGCACGAGTCTTGGCACAGCAGAACACTTCCCCTGGCATGCCCTTTGCAGCCCCACTCCAAACGGGGCTCTCCGCTTCATCCATCCCCTGACTCCATACTAGCACCAAGAGGCTGCTAAAGCGTTTCGCAGAAAACACCAAGGAACCTGTTTCTCACTCCAACCACAAAGCGTGCGCAGCACGAGTCTTGGCACAGCAGAACACTTTCCTTGGCATGCCCTTTGCAGCCTCACTCCAAACGGGGCTCTCCGCTTCATCCATCCCCTAATTCCATACTAGCACCAACGCGCTGCTAAAGCGTTTCGCAGAAAACACCAAGGAACCTGTTTCTCACTCCAACCACAAAGCGTGCGCAGCACGAGTCTTGGCACAGCAGAACACTTCCCTTGGCATGCCCTTTGCAGCCTCACTCCAAACGGGGCTCTCCGCTTCATCCATCCCCTGACTCCATACTAGCACCAACGCGCTGCTAAAGCGTTTCGCAGAAAACACCAAAGAACCTGTTCCTCACTCCAACCACAAAGCGTGCGCAGCACGAGTCTTGGCACAGCAGAACACTTCCCTTGGCATGCCCTTTGCAGCCTCACTCCAAACGGGGCTCTCCGCTTCATCCATCCCCTGACTCCATACTAGAACCAACGGGCTGCTAAAGCGTTTCGCAGAAAACACCAAAGAACCTGTTTCTCACTCCAACCACAAAGCGTGCGCAGCACGAGTCTTGGCACAGCAGAACACTTCCCTTGGCATGCCCTTTGCAGCCTCACTCCAAACGGGGCTTTCCGCTTCATCCATCCCCTGACTCCATACTAGCACCAACGGCCTGCTAAAGCGTTTCGCAGAAAACACCAACGAACCTGTTTCTCACTCCAACCACAAAGCGTGCGCAGCACGAGTCTTGGCACAGCAGAACACTTCCCTTGGCATGCCCTTTGCAGCCCCACTCCAAACGGGGCTTTCCGCTTCATCCATCCCCTAACTCCATAGTAGCACCAACGGGCTGCTAAAGCGTTTCGCAGAAAACACCAAAGAACCTGTTTCTCACTCCAACCACAAAGCGTGCGCAGCACGAGTCTTGGCACAGCAGAACACTTCCCCTGGCATGCCCTTTGCAGCCCCACTCCAAACGGGGCTCTCCGCTTCATCCATCCCCTGATTCCATACTAGCACCAAGAGGCTGCTAAAGCGTTTCGCAGAAAACACCAAGGAACCTGTTTCTCACTCCAACCACAAAGCGTGCGCAGCACGAGTCTTGGCACAGCAGAACACTTTCCTTGGCATGCCCTTTGCAGCCTCACTCCAAACGGGGCTCTCCGCTTCATCCATCCCCTAATTCCATACTAGCACCAACGCGCTGCTAAAGCGTTTCGCAGAAAACACCAAGGAACCTGTTTCTCACTCCAACCACAAAGCGTGCGCAGCACGAGTCTTGGCACAGCAGAACACTTCCCTTGGCATGCCCTTTGCAGCCTCACTCCAAACGGGGCTCTCCGCTTCATCCATCCCCTGACTCCATACTAGCACCAACGCGCTGCTAAAGCGTTTCGCAGAAAACACCAAAGAACCTGTTTCTCACTCCAACCACAAAGCGTGCGCAGCACGAGTCTTGGCACAGCAGAACACTTCCCTTGGCATGCCCTTTGCAGCCTCACTCCAAACGGGGCTCTCCGCTTCATCCATCCCCTGACTCCATACTAGCACCAACGGGCTGCTAAAGCGTTTCGCAGAAAACACCAAGGTACCTGTTTCTCACTCCAACCACAAAGCGTGCGCAGCACGAGTCTTGGCACAGCAGAACACTTCCCTTGGCATGCCCTTTGCAGCCTCACTCCAAACGGGGCTTTCCGCTTCATCCATCCCCTGACTCCATACTAGCACCAACGGCCTGCTAAAGCGTTTCGCAGAAAACACCAAAGAACCTGTTTCTCACTCCAACCACAAAGCGTGCGCAGCACGAGTCTTGGCACAGCAGAACACTTCCCTTGGCATGCCCTTTGCAGCCTCACTCCAAACGGGGCTCTCCGCTTCATCCATCCCCTGACTCCATACTAGCACCAACGGGCTGCTAAAGCGTTTCGCAGAAAACACCAAGGTACCTGTTTCTCACTCCAACCACAAAGCGTGCGCAGCACGAGTCTTGGCACAGCAGAACACTTCCCTTGGCATGCCCTTTGCAGCCTCACTCCAAACGGGGCTCTCCGCTTCATCCATCCCCTGACTCCATACTAGAACCAACGGGCTGCTAAAGCGTTTCGCAGAAAACACCAAAGAACCTGTTTCTCACTCCAACCACAAAGCGTGCGCAGCACGAGTCTTGGCACAGCAGAACACTTCCCTTGGCATGCCCTTTGCAGCCTCACTCCAAACGGGGCTTTCCGCTTCATCCATCCCCTAACTCCATAGTAGCACCAAAGGGCTGCTAAAGCGTTTCGCAGAAAACACCAAAGAACCTGTTTCTCACTCCAACCACAAAGCGTGCGCAGCACGAGTCTTGGCACAGCAGAACACTTCCCTTGGCATACCCTTTGCAGCCTCACTCCAAACGGGGCTCTCCGCTTCATCCATCCCCTAACTCCATACTGGCACCTACGGGCTGCTAAAGCGTTTCGCAGAAAACACCAAAGAACCTGTTTCTCACTCCAACCACAAAGCGTGCGCAGCACGAGTCTTGGCACAGCAGAACACTTCCCTTGGCATGCCCTTTGCAGCCTCACTCCAAACGGGGCTCTCCGCTTCATCCATCCCCTAACTCCATACTAGCACCAACAGGCTCCTAAAGCATTTCGCAGAAAGCACCAAAGAACCTGTTTCTCACTCCAACCACAAAGCGTGCGCAGCACGAGTCTTGGCACAGCAGAACACTTCTCTTGGTATACCCTTTGCAGCCTCACTCCAAACGGGGCTCTCCGCTTCCTCCATCCCCTAATTCCATACTAGCACCAGAGGGCTGCTAAAGCGTTTCGCAGAAAACACCAAGGAACCTGTTTCTCACTCCAACCACAAAGCGTGCGCAGCACGAGTCTTGGCACAGCAGAACACTTCCCCTGGCATGCCCTTTGCAGCCTCACTCCAAACGGGGCTCTCCGCTTCATCCATCCCCTGACTCCATACTAGCACCAAGAGGCTGCTAAAGCGTTTCGCAGAAAACACCAAGGAACCTGTTTCTCACTCCAACCACAAAGTGTGCGCAGCACGAGTCTTGGCACAGCAGAACACTTTCCTTGGCATGCCCTTTGCAGCCTCACTCCAAACGGGGCTCTCCGCTTCATCCATCCCCTAATTCCATACTAGCACCAACGTGCTGCTAAAGCGTTTCGCAGAAAACACCAAGGAACCTGTTTCTCACTCCAACCACAAAGCGCGCGCAGCACGAGTCTTGGCACAGCAGAACACTTCCCTTGGCATGCGCTTTGTAGCCTCACTCCAAACGGGGCTCTCCGCTTCATCCATCCCCTGACTCCATACTAGCACCAACGCGCTGCTAAAGCGTTTCGCAGAAAACACCAAAGAACCTGTTTCTCACTCCAACCACAAAGCGTGCGCAGCACGAGTCTTGGCACAGCAGAACACTTCCCTTGGCATGCCCTTTGCAGCCTCACTCCAAACGGGGCTCTCCGCTTCATCCATCCCCTGACTCCATACTAGAACCAACGGGCTGCTAAAGCGTTTCGCAGAAAACACCAAAGAACCTGTTTCTCACTCCAACCACAAAGCGTGCGCAGCACGAGTCTTGGCACAGCAGAACACTTCCCTTGGCATGCCCTTTGCAGCCTCACTCCAAACGGGGCTTTCCGCTTCATCCATCCCCTAACTCCATACTAGCACCAACGGGCTGCTAAAGCGTTTCGCAGAAAACACCAAAGAACCTGTTTCTCACTCCAACCACAAAGCGTGCGCAGCACGAGTCTTGGCACAGCAGAACACTTCCCTTGGCATGCGCTTTGTAGCCTCACTCCAAACGGGGCTCTCCGCTTCATCCATCCCCTGACTCCATACTAGCACCAACGCGCTGCTAAAGCGTTTCGCAGAAAACACCAAAGAACCTGTTTCTCACTCCAACTACAAAGCGTGCGCAGCACGAGTCTTGGCACAGCAGAACACTTCCCTTGGCATGCCCTTTGCAGCCTCACTCCAAACGGGGCTCTCCGCTTCATCCATCCCCTGACTCCATACTAGAACCAACGGGCTGCTAAAGCGTTTCGCAGAAAACACCAAAGAACCTGTTTCTCACTCCAACCACAAAGCGTGCGCAGCACGAGTCTTGGCACAGCAGAACACTTCCCTTGGCATGCCCTTTGCAGCCTCACTCCAAACGGGGCTCTCCGCTTCATCCATCCCCTGACTCCATACTAGCACCAACGCGCTGCTAAAGCGTTTCGCAGAAAACACCAAGGTACCTGTTTCTCACTCCAACCACAAAGCGTGCGCAGCACGAGTCTTGGCACAGCAGAACACTTCCCTTGGCATGCCCTTTGCAGCCTCACTCCAAATGGGGCTCTACGCTTCATCCATCCCCTAACTCCATACTAGCACCAAGAGGCTGCTAAAGCGTTTCGCAGAAAACACCAAGGAACCTGTTTCTCACTCCAACCACAAAGCGTGCGCAGCACGAGTCTTGGCACAGCAGAACACTTCCCTTGGCATGCCCTTTGCAGCCTCACTCCAAACGGGGCTCTCCGCTTCATCCATCCCCTAACTCCATACTGGCACCTACGGGCTGCTAAAGCGTTTCGCAGAAAACACCAAAGAACCTGTTTCTCACTCCAACCACAAAGCGTGCGCAGCACGAGTCTTGGCACAGCAGAACACTTCCCCTGGCATGCCCTTTGCAGCCTCACTCCAAACGGGGCTCTCCGCTTCATCCATCCCCTAACTCCATACTAGCACCAACAGGCTCCTAAAGCGTTTCGCAGAAAGCACCAAAGAACCTGTTTCTCACTCCAACCACAAAGCGTGCGCAGCACGAGTCTTGGCACAGCAGAACACTTCTCTTGGCATACCCTTTGCAGCCTCACTCCAAACGGGGCTCTCCGCTTCATCCATCCCCTAACTCCATACTAGCACCAACGGCCTGCTAAAGCGTTTCGCAGAAAACACCAAAGAACCTGTTTCTCACTCCAACCACAAAGCGCGCGCAACACGAGTCTTGGCACAGCAGAACACTTCCCTTGGCATGCGCTTTGTAGCCTCACTCCAAACGGGGCTCTCCGCTTCATCCATCCCCTGACTCCATACTAGCACCAACGCGCTGCTAAAGCGTTTCGCAGAAAACACCAAAGAACCTGTTTCTCACTCCAACCACAAAGCGTGCGCAGCACGAGTCTTCGCACAGCAGAACACTTCCCTTGGCATGCCCTTTGCAGCCTCACTCCAAACGGGGCTCTCCGCTTCATCCATCCCCTGACTCCATACTAGAACCAACGGGCTGCTAAAGCGTTTCGCAGAAAACACCAAAGAACCTGTTTCTCACTCCAACCACAAAGCGTGCGCAGCACGAGTCTTGGCACAGCAGAACACTTCCCTTGGCATGCCCTTTGCAGCCTCACTCCAAACGGGGCTCTCCGCTTCATCCATCCCCTAACTCCATACTAGCACCAAGAGGCTGCTAAAGCGTTTCGCAGAAAACACCAAGGAACCTGTTTCTCACTCCAACCACAAAGCGTGCGCAGCACGAGTCTTGGCACAGCAGAACACTTCCCTTGGCATGCCCTTTGCAGCCTCACTCCAAACGGGGCTCTCCGCTTCATCCATCCCCTGACTCCATACTAGCACCAACGGGCTGCTAAAGCGTTTGGCAGAAAACACCAAAGAACCTGTTTCTCACTCCAACCACAAAGCGTGCGCAGCACGAGTCTTGGCACAGCAGAACACTTCCCTTGGCATACCCTTTGCAGCCTCACTCCAAACGGGGCTCTCCGCTTCATCCATCCCCTAACTCCATACTAGCACCAACAGGCTCCTAAAGCGTTTCGCAGAAAGCACCAAAGAACCTGTTTCTCACTCCAACCACAAAGCGTGCGCAGCACGAGTCTTGGCACAGCAGAACACTTCCCTTGGCATACCCTTTGCAGCCTCACTCCAAACGGGGCTCTCGGCTTCATCCATGCCCTGACTCCATACTAGCACCAACAAGGCTGCTAAAGCGTTTCGCAGAAAACACCAAAGAACCTGTTTCTCACTCCAACCACAAAGCGTGCGCAGCACGAGTCTTGGCACAGCAGAACACTTCCCTTGGCATGCGCTTTGCAGCCTCACTCCAAACGGGACTCTCCACTTCATCCATCCCCTAATTCCATACTAGCACCAAGAGGCTGCTAAAGCGTTTCGCAGAAAACACCAAAGAACCTGTTTCTCACTCCAACCACAAAGCGTGCGCAGCACGAGTCTTGGCACAGCAGAACACTTCCCCTGGCATGCCCTTTGCAGCCTCACTCCAAACGGGGCTCTCCGCTTCATCCATCCCCTGACTCCATACTAGCACCAACAGGCTGCTAAAGCGTTTCGCAGAAAACACCAAGGAACCTGTTTCTCACTCCAACCACAAAGCGTGCGCAGCACGTGTCTTGGCACAGCAGAACACTTCCCTTGGCATGCGCTTTGCAGCCTCACTCCAAACGGGGCTCTCCGCTTCCTCCATCCCCTAATTCCATACTAGCACCAAAGGGCTGCTAAAGCGTTTCGGAGAAAACACCAAAGAACCTGTTTCTCACTCCAACCACAAAGCGTGCGCAGCACGAGTCTTGGCACAGCAGAACACTTCCCTTGGCATGCGCTTTGCAGCCTCACTCCAAACGGGGCTCTCCGCTTCATCCATCCCCTAACTCCATACTAGCACCAACAGGCTCCTAAAGCGTTTCGCAGAAAGCACCAAAGAACCTGTTTCTCACTCCAACCACAAAGCATGCGCAGCACGAGTCTTGGCACAGCAGAACACTTCCCTTGGCATACCCTTTGCAGCCTCACTCCAAACGGGGCTCTCCGCTTCATCCATCCCCTGAATCCATACTAGCACCAACGGCCTGCTAAAGCGTTTCGCAGAAAACACCAAAGAACCTGTTTCTCACTCCAACCACAAAGCGTGCGCAGCACGAGTCTTGGCACAGCAGAACACTTCCCTTGGCATGCCCTTTGCAGCCTCACTCCAAACGGGGCTCTCCGCTTCCTCCATCCCCTAATTCCATACTAGCACCAAAGGGCTGCTAAAGCGTTTCGCAGAAAACACCAAGGAACCTGTTTCTCACTCCAACCACAAAGCGTGCGCAGCACGAGTCTTGGCACAGCAGAACACTTCCCCTGGCATGCCCTTTGCAGCCTCACTCCAAACGGGGCTCTCCGCTTCATCCATCCCCTGACTCCATACTAGCACCAAGAGGCTCCTAAAGCGTTTCGCAGAAAACACCAAGGAACCTGTTTCTCACTCCAACCACAAAGCGTGCGCAGCACGAGTCTTGGCACAGCAGAACACTTCCCTTGGCATGCCCTTTGCAGCCTCACTCCAAACGGGGCTCTCCGCTTCATCCATCCCCTGACTCCATACTAGCACCAACGCGCTGCTAAAGCGTTTCGCAGAAAACACCAAAGAACCTGTTTCTCACTCCAACCACAAAGCGTGCGCAGCACGAGTCTTGGCACAGCAGAACACTTCCCTTGGCATGCGCTTTGCAGCCTCACTCCAAACGGGACTCTCCGCTTCATCCATCCCCTAATTCCGTACTAGCACCAACAGGCTCCTAAAGCGTTTCGCAGAAAGCACCAAAGAACCTGTTTCTCACTCCAACCACAAAGCGTGCGCAGCACGAGTCTTGGCACAGCAGAACACTTCCCTTGGCATACCCTTTGCAGCCTCACTCCAAACGGGGCTCTCCGCTTCATCCATCCCCTGAATCCATACTAGCACCAACGGCCTGCTAAAGCGTTTCGCAGAAAACACCAAAGAACCTGTTTCTCACTCCAACCACAAAGCGTGCGCAGCACGAGTCTTGGCACAGCAGAACACTTCCCTTGGCATGCCCTTTGCAGCCTCACTCCAAACGGGGCTCTCCGCTTCCTCCATCCCCTAATTCCATACTAGCACCAAAGGGCTGCTAAAGCGTTTCGCAGAAAACACCAAGGAACCTGTTTCTCACTCCAACCACAAAGCGTGCGCAGCACGAGTCTTGGCACAGCAGAACACTTCCCCTGGCATGCCCTTTGCAGCCTCACTCCAAACGGGGCTCTCCGCTTCATCCATCCCCTGACTCCATACTAGCACCAAGAGGCTCCTAAAGCGTTTCGCAGAAAACACCAAGGAACCTGTTTCTCACTCCAACCACAAAGCGTGCGCAGCACGAGTCTTGGCATAGCAGAACACTTCCCTTGGCATGCCCTTTGCAGCCTCACTCCAAACGGGGCTCTCCGCTTCATCCATCCCCTGACTCCATACTAGAACCAACGGGCTGCTAAAGCGTTTCGCAGAAAACACCAAAGAACCTGTTTCTCACTCCAACCACAAAGCGTGCGCAGCACGAGTCTTGGCACAGCAGAACACTTCCCTTGGCATGCCCTTTGCAGCCTCACTCCAAACGGGGCTCTCCGCTTCATCCATCCCCTGACTCCATACTAGCACCAACGCGCTGCTAAAGCGTTTCGCAGAAAACACCAAGGTACCTGTTTCTCACTCCAACCACAAAGCGTGCGCAGCACGAGTCTTGGCACAGCAGAACACTTCCCTTGGCATGCCCTTTGCAGCCTCACTCCAAATGGGGCTCTACGCTTCATCCATCCCCTAACTCCATACTAGCACCAAGAGGCTGCTAAAGCGTTTCGCAGAAAACACCAAGGAACCTGTTTCTCACTCCAACCACAAAGCGTGCGCAGCACGAGTCTTGGCACAGCAGAACACTTCCCTTGGCATGCCCTTTGCAGCCTCACTCCAAACGGGGCTCTCCGCTTCATCCATCCCCTAACTCCATACTGGCACCTACGGGCTGCTAAAGCGTTTCGCAGAAAACACCAAAGAACCTGTTTCTCACTCCAACCACAAAGCGTGCGCAGCACGAGTCTTGGCACAGCAGAACACTTCCCTTGGCATGCCCTTTGCAGCCTCACTCCAAACGGGGCTCTCCGCTTCATCCATCCCCTAACTCCATACTAGCACCAACAGGCTCCTAAAGCGTTTCGCAGAAAACACCAAAGAACCTGTTTCTCACTCCAACCACAAAGCGTGCGCAGCACGAGTCTTGGCACAGCAGAACACTTCTCTTGGCATACCCTTTGCAGCCTCACTCCAAACGGGGCTCTCCGCTTCATCCATCCCCTGACTCCATACTAGCACCAACGGCCTGCTAAAGCGTTTCGCAGAAAACACCAAAGAACCTGTTTCTCACTCCAACCACAAAGCGCGCGCAGCACGAGTCTTGGCACAGCAGAACACTTCCCTTGGCATGCGCTTTGTAGCCTCACTCCAAACGGGGCTCTCCGCTTCATCCATCCCCTGACTCCATACTAGCACCAACGCGCTGCTAAAGCGTTTCGCAGAAAACACCAAAGAACCTGTTTCTCACTCCAACCACAAAGCGTGCGCAGCACGAGTCTTGGCACAGCAGAACACTTCCCTTGGCATGCCCTTTGCAGCCTCACTCCAAACGGGGCTCTCCGCTTCATCCATCCCCTGACTCCATACTAGAACCAACAGGCTGCTAAAGCGTTTCGCAGAAAACACCAAAGAACCTGTTTCTCACTCCAACCACAAAGCGTGCGCAGCACGAGTCTTGGCACAGCAGAACACTTCCCTTGGCATGCCCTTTGCAGCCTCACTCCAAACGGGGCCCTCCGCTTCATCCATCCCCTAACTCCATACTAGCACCAACAGGCTGCTAAAGCGTTTCGCAGAAAACACCAAGGAACCTGTTTCTCACTCCAACCACAAAGCGTGCGCAGCACGAGTCTTGGCACAGCAGAACACTTCCCTTGGCATGCCCTTTGCAGCCTCACTCCAAACGGGGCTCTCCGCTTCATCCATCCCCTGACTCCATACTAGCACCAACGGGCTGCTAAAGCGTTTGGCAGAAAACACCAAAGAACCTGTTTCTCACTCCAACCACAAAGCGTGCGCAGCACGAGTCTTGGCACAGCAGAACACTTCCCTTGGCATACCCTTTGCAGCCTCACTCCAAACGGGGCTCTCCGCTTCATCCATCCCCTAACTCCATACTAGCACCAACAGGCTCCTAAAGCGTTTCGCAGAAAGCACCAAAGAACCTGTTTCTCACTCCAACCACAAAGCGTGCGCAGCACGAGTCTTGGCACAGCAGAACACTTCCCTTGGCATACCCTTTGCAGCCTCACTCCAAACGGGGCTCTCGGCTTCATCCATGCCCTGACTCCATACTAGCACCAACAAGGCTGCTAAAGCGCTTCGCAGAAAACACCAAAGAACCTGTTTCTCACTCCAACCACAAAGCGTGCGCAGCACGAGTCTTGGCACAGCAGAACACTTCCCCTGGCATGCCCTTTGCAGCCTCACTCCAAACGGGGCTCTCGGCTTCATCCATGCCCTGACTCCATACTAGCACCAACAAGGCTGCTAAAGCGTTTCGCAGAAAACACCAAAGAACCTGTTTCTCACTCCAACCACAAAGCGTGCGCAGCACGAGTCTTGGCACAGCAGAACACTTCCCCTGGCATGCCCTTTGCAGCCTCACTCCAAACGGGGCTCTCCGCTTCATCCATCCCCTGACTCCATACTAGCACCAACAGGCTGCTAAAGCGTTTCGCAGAAAACACCAAGGAACCTGTTTCTCACTCCAACCACAAAGCGTGCGCAGCACGTGTCTTGGCACAGCAGAACACTTCCCTTGGCATGCGCTTTGCAGCCTCACTCCAAACGGGGCTCTCCGCTTCCTCCATCCCCTAATTCCATACTAGCACCAAAGGGCTGCTAAAGCGTTTCGCAGAAAACACCAAAGAACCTGTTTCTCACTCCAACCACAAAGCGTGCGCAGCACGAGTCTTGGCACAGCAGAACACTTCCCTTGGCATGCCCTTTGCAGCCTCACTCCAAACGGGGCTCTCCGCTTCATCCATCCCCTAATTCCATACTAGCACCAAAGGGCTGCTAAAGCGTTTCGCAGAAAACACCAAAGAACCTGTTTCTCACTCCAACCACAAAGCGTGCGCAGCACGAGTCTTGGCACAGCAGAACACTTCCCCTGGCATGCCCTTTGCAGCCTCACTCCAAACGGGGCGCTCCGCTTCATCCATCCCCTGACTCCATACTAGCACCAACAGGCTGCTAAAGCGTTTCGCAGAAAACACCAAAGAACCTGTTTCTCACTTCAACCACAAAGCGTGCGCAGCACGTGTCTTGGCACAGCAGAACACTTCCCTTGGCATGCGCTTTGCAGCCTCACTCCAAACGGGGCTCTCTGCTTCCTCCATCCCCTAATTCCATACTAGCACCAAAGGGCTGCTAAAGCGTTTCGCAGAAAACACCAAAGAACCTGTTTCTCACTCCAACCACAAAGCGTGCGCAGCACGAGTCTTGGCACAGCAGAACACTTCCCCTGGCATGCCCTTTGCAGCCTCACTCCAAACGGGGCTCTCCGCTTCATCCATCCCCTGACTCAATACTCTCACCAACGGGCTGCTAAAGCGTTTCGCAGAAAACACCAAAGAACCTGTTTCTCACTCCAACCACAAAGCGTGCGCAGCACGAGTCTTGGCACAGCAGAACACTTCCCTTGGCATGCCCTTTGCAGCCTCACTCCAAACGGGGCTCTCCGCTTCATCCATCCCCTAACTCCATACTAGCACCAACAGGCTCCTAAAGCGTTTCGCAGAAAGCACCAAAGAACCTGTTTCTCACTCCAACCACAAAGCATGCGCAGCACGAGTCTTGGCACAGCAGAACACTTCCCTTGGCATACCCTTTGCAGCCTCACTCCAAACGGGGCTCTCCGCTTCATCCATCCCCTGAATCCATACTAGCACCAACGGCCTGCTAAAGCGTTTCGCAGAAAACACCAAAGAACCTGTTTCTCACTCCAACCACAAAGCGTGCGCAGCACGAGTCTTGGCACAGCAGAACACTTCCCTTGGCATGCCCTTTGCAGCCTCACTCCAAACGGGGCTCTCCGCTTCCTCCATCCCCTAATTCCATACTAGCACCAAAGGGCTGCTAAAGCGTTTCGCAGAAAACACCAAGGAACCTGTTTCTCACTCCAACCACAAAGCGTGCGCAGCACGAGTCTTGGCACAGCAGAACACTTCCCCTGGCATGCCCTTTGCAGCCTCACTCCAAACGGGGCTCTCCGCTTCATCCATCCCCTGACTCCATACTAGCACCAAGAGGCTCCTAAAGCGTTTCGCAGAAAACACCAAGGAACCTGTTTCTCACTCCAACCACAAAGCGTGCGCAGCACGAGTCTTGGCACAGCAGAACACTTCCCTTGGCATGCCCTTTGCAGCCTCACTCCAAACGGGGCTCTCCGCTTCATCCATCCCCTGACTCCATACTAGCACCAACGCGCTGCTAAAGCGTTTCGCAGAAAACACCAAAGAACCTGTTTCTCACTCCAACCACAAAGCGTGCGCAGCACGAGTCTTGGCACAGCAGAACACTTCCCTTGGCATGCGCTTTGCAGCCTCACTCCAAACGGGACTCTCCGCTTCATCCATCCCCTAATTCCATACTAGCACCAACAGGCTGCTAAAGCGTTTCGCAGAAAACACCAAAGAACCTGTTTCTCACTCCAACCACAAAGCGTACGCAGCACGAGTCTTGGCACAGCAGAACACTTCCCCTGGCATGCCCTTTGCAGCCTCACTCCAAATGGGGCTCTCCGCTTCATCCATCCCCTGACTCCATACTAGCACCAACAGGCTGCTAAAGCGTTTCGCAGAAAACACCAAGGAACCTGTTTCTCACTCCAACCACAAAGCGTGCGCAGCACGAGTCTTGGCACAGCAGAACACTTCCCTTGGCATGCGCTTTGCAGCCTCACTCCAAACGGGGCTCTCCGCTTCCTCCATCCCCTAATTCCATACTAGCACCAAAGGGCTGCTAAAGCGTTTCGCAGAAAACACCAAAGAACCTGTTTCTCACTCCAACCACAAAGCGTGCGCAGCACGAGTCTTGGCACAGCAGAACACTTCCCCTGGCATGCCCTTTGCAGCCTCACTCCAAACGGGGCTCTCCGCTTCATCCATCCCCTGACTCCATACTAGCACCAACAGGCTGCTAAAGCGTTTCGCAGTAAACACCAAGGAACCTGTTTCTCACTCCAACCACAAAGCGTGCGCAGCACGAGTCTTGGCACAGCAGAACACTTCCCTTGGCATGCGCTTTGCAGCCTCACTCCAAACGGGGCTCTCCGCTTCATCCATCCCCTGACTCCATACTAGCACCAACGGGCTGCTAAAGCGTTTCGCAGAAAACACCAAGGAACCTGTTTCTCACTCCAACCACAAAGCGTGCGCAGCACGAGTCTTGGCACAGCAGAACACTTCCCCTGGCATGCCCTTTGCAGCCTCACTCCAAACGGGGCTCTCCGCTTCATCCATCCCCTAACTCCATACTAGCACCAACAGGCTGTTAAAGCGTTTCGCAGAAAGCACCAAAGAACCTGTTTCTCACTCCAAAAACAAAGCGTGCGCAGCACGAGTCTTGACACAGCAGAACACTTCCCTTGGCATGCCCTTTGCAGCCTCACTCCAAACGGGGCTCTCCGCTTCATCCATCCCCTGACTCCATACTAGCACCAACGGGCTGCTAAAGCGTTTCGCAGAAAACACCAAAGAACCTGTTTCTCACTCCAACCACAAAGCGTGCGCAGCACGAGTCTTGGCACAGCAGAACACTTCCCTTGGCATGCCCTTTGCAGCCTCACTCCAAACGGGGCTCTCCGCTTCATCCATCCCCTAATTCCATACTAGCACCAACGCGCTGCTAAAGCGTTTCGCAGAAAACACCAAAGAACCTGTTTCTCACTCCAACCACAAAGCGTGCGCAGCACAAGTCTTGGCACAGCAGAACACTTCCCTTGGCATGCGCTTTGCAGCCTCACTCCAAACGGGGCTCTCCGCTTCATCCATCCCCTGACTCCATACTAGCACCAACGCGCTGCTAAAGCGTTTCGCAGAAAACACCAAAGAACCTGTTTCTCACTCCAACCACAAAGCGTGCGCAGCACGAGTCTTGGCACAGCAGAACACTTCCCTTGGCATGCCCTTTGCAGCCTCACTCCAAACGGGGCTCTCCGCTTCATCCATCCCCTGACTCCATACTAGCACCAACAGGCTGCTAAAGCGTTTCGCAGAAAACACCAAGGAACCTGTTTCTCACTCCAACCACAAAGCGTGCGCAGCACGAGTCTTGGCACAGCTGAACACTTCCCTTGGCATGCCCTTTGCAGCCTCACTCCAAACGGGGCTCTCCGCTTCATCCATCCCCTAATTCCATACTAGCACCAACGCGCTGCTAAAGCGTTTCGCAGAAAACACCAAAGAACCTGTTTCTCACTCCAACCACAAAGCGTGTGCAGCACGAGTCTTGGCACAGCAGAACACTTCTCTTGGCATACCCTTTGCAGCCTCACTCCAAACGGGGCTCTCCGCTTCATCCATCCCCTGACTCCATACTAGCACCAGCGGGCTCCTAAAGCGTTTCGCAGAAAGCACCAAAGAACCTGTTTCTCACTCCAACCACAAAGCATGCGCAGCACGAGTCTTGGCACAGCAGAACACTTCCCTTGGCATGCCCTTTGCAGCCTCACTCCAAACGGGGCTCTCCGCTTCCTCCATCCCCTAATTCCATACTAGCACCAAAGGGCTGCTAAAGCGTTTCGCAGAAAACACCAAGGAACCTGTTTCTCACTCCAACCACAAAGCGTGCGCAGCACGAGTCTTGGCACAGCAGAACACTTCCCCTGGCATGCCCTTTGCAGCCTCACTCCAAACGGGGCTCTCCGCTTCATCCATCCCCTGACTCCATACTAGCACCAAGAGGCTCCTAAAGCGTTTCGCAGAAAACACCAAGGAACCTGTTTCTCACTCCAACCACAAAGCGTGCGCAGCACGAGTCTTGGCACAGCAGAACACTTCCCTTGGCATGCCCTTTGCAGCCTCACTCCAAACGGGGCTCTCCGCTTCATCCATCCCCTGACTCCATACTAGCACCAACGCGCTGCTAAAGCGTTTCGCAGAAAACACCAAAGAACCTGTTTCTCACTCCAACCACAAAGCGTGCGCAGCACGAGTCTTGGCACAGCAGAACACTTCCCTTGGCATGCGCTTTGCAGCCTCACTCCAAACGGGACTCTCCGCTTCATCCATCCCCTAATTCCATACTAGCACCAACAGGCTGCTAAAGCGTTTCGCAGAAAACACCAAAGAACCTGTTTCTCACTCCAACCACAAAGCGTACGCAGCACGAGTCTTGGCACAGCAGAACACTTCCCCTGGCATGCCCTTTGCAGCCTCACTCCAAATGGGGCTCTCCGCTTCATCCATCCCCTGACTCCATACTAGCACCAACAGGCTGCTAAAGCGTTTCGCAGAAAACACCAAGGAACCTGTTTCTCACTCCAACCACAAAGCGTGCGCAGCACGAGTCTTGGCACAGCAGAACACTTCCCTTGGCATGCCCTTTGCAGCCTCACTCCAAACGGGGCTCTCCGCTTCCTCCATCCCCTAATTCCATACTAGCACCAAAGGGCTGCTAAAGCGTTTCGCAGAAAACACCAAAGAACCTGTTTCTCACTCCAACCACAAAGCGTGCGCAGCACGAGTCTTGGCACAGCAGAACACTTCCCCTGGCATGCCCTTTGCAGCCTCACTCCAAACGGGGCTCTCCGCTTCATCCATCCCCTGACTCCATACTAGCACCAACAGGCTGCTAAAGCGTTTCGCAGTAAACACCAAGGAACCTGTTTCTCACTCCAACCACAAAGCGTGCGCAGCACGAGTCTTGGCACAGCAGAACACTTCCCTTGGCATGCGCTTTGCAGCCTCACTCCAAACGGGGCTCTCCGCTTCATCCATCCCCTGACTCCATACTAGCACCAACGGGCTGCTAAAGCGTTTCGCAGAAAACACCAAGGAACCTGTTTCTCACTCCAACCACAAAGCGTGCGCAGCACGAGTCTTGGCACAGCAGAACACTTCCCTTGGCATGCCCTTTGCAGCCTCACTCCAAACGGGGCTCTCCGCTTCATCCATCCCCTAACTCCATACTAGCACCAACAGGCTGTTAAAGCGTTTCGCAGAAAGCACCAAAGAACCTGTTTCTCACTCCAAAAACAAAGCGTGCGCAGCACGAGTCTTGACACAGCAGAACACTTCCCTTGGCATGCCCTTTGCAGCCTCACTCCAAACGGGGCTCTCCGCTTCATCCATCCCCTGACTCCATACTAGCACCAACGGCCTGCTAAAGCGTTTCGCAGAAAACACCAAAGAACCTGTTTCTCACTCCAACCACAAAGCGTGCGCAGCACGAGTCTTGGCACAGCAGAACACTTCCCTTGGCATGCCCTTTGCAGCCTCACTCCAAACGGGGCTCTCCGCTTCATCCATCCCCTAATTCCATACTAGCACCAACGCGCTGCTAAAGCGTTTCGCAGAAAACACCAAAGAACCTGTTTCTCACTCCAACCACAAAGCGTGCGCAGCACAAGTCTTGGCACAGCAGAACACTTCCCTTGGCATGCGCTTTGCAGCCTCACTCCAAACGGGGCTCTCCGCTTCATCCATCCCCTGACTCCATACTAGCACCAACGCGCTGCTAAAGCGTTTCGCAGAAAACACCAAAGAACCTGTTTCTCACTCCAACCACAAAGCGTGCGCAGCACGAGTCTTGGCACAGCAGAACACTTCCCTTGGCATGCCCTTTGCAGCCTCACTCCAAACGGGGCTCTCCGCTTCATCCATCCCCTGACTCCATACTAGCACCAACAGGCTGCTAAAGCGTTTCGCAGAAAACACCAAGGAACCTGTTTCTCACTCCAACCACAAAGCGTGCGCAGCACGAGTCTTGGCACAGCTGAACACTTCCCTTGGCATGCCCTTTGCAGCCTCACTCCAAACGGGGCTCTCCGCTTCATCCATCCCCTAATTCCATACTAGCACCAACGCGCTGCTAAAGCGTTTCGCAGAAAACACCAAAGAACCTGTTTCTCACTCCAACCACAAAGCGTGCGCAGCACGAGTCTTGGCACAGCAGAACACTTCTCTTGGCATACCCTTTGCAGCCTCACTCCAAACGGGGCTCTCCGCTTCATCCATCCCCTGACTCCATACTAGCACCAGCGGGCTGCTAAAGCGTTTCGCAGAAAACACCAAAGAACCTGTTTCTCACTCCAACCACAAAGCGTGCGCAGCACGAGTCTTGGCACAGCAGAACACTTCCCTTGGTATGCGCTTTGCAGCCTCACTCCAAACGGGGCTCTCCGCTTCATCCATCCCCTAACTCCATACTAGCACCAACGGGCTGCTAAAGCGTTTCGCAGAAAGCACCAAAGAACCTGTTTCTCACTCCAACCACAAAGCGTGCGCAGCACGAGTCTTGGCACAGCAGAACACTTCCCTTGGCATACCCTTTGCAGCCTCACTCCAAACGGGGCTCTCCGCTTCATCCATCCCCTGACTCCATACTAGCACCAACGGCCTGCTAAAGCGTTTCGCAGAAAACACCAAAGAACCTGTTTCTCACTCCAACCACAAAGCGTGCGCAGCACGAGTCTTGGCACAGCAGAACACTTCCCTTGGCATGCCCTTTGCAGCCTCACTCCAAACGGGGCTCTCCGCTTCATCCATCCCCTAACTCCATAGTAGCACCAACGGCCTGCTAAAGCGTTTCGCAGAAAGCACCAAAGAACCTGTTTCTCACTCCAACCACAAAGCGTGCGCAGCACGAGTCTTGGCACAGCAGAACACTTCTCTTGGCATACCCTTTGCAGCCTCACTCCAAACGGGGCTCTCCGCTTCATCCATCCCCTGACTCCATACTAGCACCAACGCGCTGCTAAAGCGTTTCGCAGAAAACACCAAAGAACCTGTTTCTCACTCCAACCACAAAGCGTGCGCAGCACGAGTCTTGGCACAGCAGAACACTTCCCCTATCATGCCCTTTGCAGCCTCACTCCAAACGGGGCTCTCCGCTTCATCCATCCCCTGACTCCATACTAGCACCAACGACCTGCTAAAGCGTTTCGCAGAAAACACCAAAGAACCTGTTTCTCACTCCAACCACAAAGCGCGCGCAGCACGAGTCTTGGCACAGCAGGACACTTCCCTTGGCATGCCCTTTGAAGCCTCACTCCAAACGGGGCTCTCCGCTTCATCCATCCCCTGACTCCATACTAGCACCAACGGCCTGCTAAAGCGTTTCGCAGAAAACACCAAGGAACCTGCTTCTCACTCCAACCACAAAGCGTGCGCAGCACAAGTCTTGGCATAGCAGAACACTTCCCTTGGCATGCGCTTTGCAGCCTCACTCCAAACGGGGCTCTCCGCTTCATCCATCCCCTAACTCCATACTAGCACCAACAGGCTCCTAAAGCGTTTCGCAGAAAGCACCAAAGAACCTGTTTCTCACTCCAACCACAAAGTGTGCGCAGCACGAGTCTTGGCACAGCAGAACACTTCCCTTGGCATACCCTTTGCAGCCTCACTCCAAACGGGGCTCTCCGCTTCATCCATCCCCTGACTCCATACTAGCACCAACGCGCTGCTAAAGCGTTTCGCAGAAAACACCAAAGAACCTGTTTCTCACTCCAACCACAAAGCGTGCGCAGCACGAGTCTTGGCACAGCAGAACACTTCCCTTGGCATGCCCTTTGCAGCCTCACTCCAAACGGGGCTCTCCGCTTCATCCATCCCCTGACTCCATACTAGCACCAACGCGCTGCTAAAGCGTTTCGCAGAAAACACCAAAGAACCTGTTTCTCACTCCAACCACAAAGCGTGCGCAGCACGAGTCTTGGCACAGCAGAACACTTCCCTTGGCATGCCCTTTGCAGCCTCACTCCAAACGGGGCTCTCCGCTTCATCCATCCCCTAACTCCATACTAGCACCAACAGGCTCCTAAAGCGTTTCGCAGAAAGCACCAAAGAACCTGTTTCTCACTCCAACCACAAAGCGTGCGCAGCACGAGTCTTGGCACAGCAGAACACTTCTCTTGGCATACCCTTTGCAGCCTCACTCCAAACGGGGCTCTCGGCTTCATCCATCCCCTGACTCCATACTAGCACCAACGCGCTGCTAAAGCGTTTCGCAGAAAACACCAAAGAACCTGTTTCTCAATCCAACCACAAAGCGTGCGCAGCACGAGTCTTGGCACAGCAGAACACTTCCCTTGGCATGCGCTTTGCAGCCTCACTCCAAACGGGGCTCTCCGCTTCATCCATCCCCTGACTCCATACTAGCACCAACGGCCTGCTAAAGCGTTTCGCAGAAAACACCAAAGAACCTGTTTCTCACTCCAACCACAAAGCGTGCGCAGCATGAGTCTTGGCACAGCAGAACACTTCCCTTGGCATGCGCTTTGCAGCCTCACTCCAAACGGGACTCTCCGCTTCATCCATCCCCTAATTCCATACTAGCACCAACAGGCTGCTAAAGCGTTTCGCAGAAAACACCAAAGAACCTGTTTCTCACTCCAACCACAAAGCGTACGCAGCACGAGTCTTGGCACAGCAGAACACTTCCCCTGGCATGCCCTTTGCAGTCTCACTCCAAACGGGGCTCTACGCTTCATCCATCCCCTGACTCCATACTAGCACCAACAGGCTGCTAAAGCGTTTCGCAGAAAACACCAAGGAACCTGTTTCTCACTCCAACCACAAAGCGTGCGCAGCACGAGTCTTGGCACAGCAGAACACTTCCCTTGGCATGCGCTTTGCAGCCTCACTCCAAACGGGGCTCTCCGCTTCCTCCATCCCCTAATTCCATACTAGCACCAAAGGGCTGCTAAAGCGTTTCGCAGAAAACACCAAAGAACCTGTTTCTCACTCCAACCACAAAGCGTGTGCAGCACGAGTCTTGGCACAGCAGAACACTTCCCCTGGCATGCCCTTTGCAGCCTCACTCCAAACGGGGCTCTCCGCTTCATCCATCCCCTGACTCCATACTAGCACCAACAGGCTGCTAAAGCGTTTCGCAGAAAACACCAAAGAACCTGTTTCTCACTCCAACCACAAAGCGTGCACAGCACGAGTCTTGGCACAGCAGAACACTTCCCTTGGCATGCCCTTTGCAGCCTCACTCCAAACGGGGCTCTCCGCTTCATCCATCCCCTAATTCCATAGTAGCACCAAAGGGCTGCTAAAGCGTTTCACAGAAAACACCAAAGAACCTGTTTCTCACTCCAACCACAAAGCGTGCGCAGCACGAGTCTTGGCACAGCAGAACACTTCCCCTGGCATGCCCTTTGCAGCCTCACTCCAAACGGGGCTCTCCGCTTCATCCATCCCCTGACTCCATACTAGCACCAACGCGCTGCTAAAGCGTTTCGCAGAAAACACCAAAGAACCTGTTTCTCACTCCAACCACAAAGCGTGCGCAGCACGAGTCTTGGCACAGCAGAACACTTCCCTTGGCATGCGCTTTGCAGCCTCACTCCAAACGGGGCTCTCCGCTTCATCCATCCCCTGACTCCATACTAGCACCAACGGGCTGCTAAAGCGTTTCGCAGAAAACACCAAGGAACCTGTTTCTCACTCCAACCACAAAGCGTGCGCAGCACGAGTCTTGGCACAGCAGAACACTTCCCCTGGCATGCCCTTTGCAGCCTCACTCCAAACGGGGCTCTCCGCTTCATCCATCCCCTGACTCCATACTAGCACCAACAGGCTGCTAAAGCGTTTCGCAGAAAACACCAAGGAACCTGTTTCTCACTCCAACCACAAAGCGTGCGCAGCACGAGTCTTGGCACAGCAGAACACTTCCCTTGGCATGCGCTTTGTAGCCTCACTCCAAACGGGGCTCTCCGCTTCATCCATCCCCTAACTCCATACTAGCACCAACAGGCTCCTAAAGCGTTTGGCAGAAAGCACCAAAGAACCTGTTTCTCACTCCAACCACAAAGCGTGCGCAGCACGAGTCTTGGCACAGCAGAACACTTCCCCTATCATGCCCTTTGCAGCCTCACTCCAAACGGGGCTCTCCGCTTCATCCATCCCCTGACTCCATACTAGCACCAACGACCTGCTAAAGCGTTTCGCAGAAAACACCAAAGAACCTGTTTCTCACTCCAACCACAAAGCGCGCGCAGCACGAGTCTTGGCACAGCAGAACACTTCCCTTGGCATGCCCTTTGCAGCCTCACTCCAAACGGGGCTCTCCGCTTCATCCATCCCCTGACTCCATACTAGCACCAACGGGCTGCTAAAGCGTTTCGCAGAAAACACCAAGGAACCTGTTTCTCACTCCAACCACAAAGCGTGCGCAGCACGAGTCTTGGCATAGCAGAACACTTCCCTTGGCATGCGCTTTGCAGCCTCACTCCAAACGGGGCTCTCCGCTTCATCCATCCCCTAACTCCATACTAGCACCAACAGGCTCCTAAAGCGTTTCGCAGAAAGCACCAAAGAGCCTGTTTCTCACTCCAACCACAAAGTGTGCGCAGCACGAGTCTTGGCACAGCAGAACACTTCCCTTGGCATACCCTTTGCAGCCTCACTCCAAACGGGGCTCTCCGCTTCATCCATCCCCTGACTCCATACTAGCACCAACGCGCTGCTAAAGCGTTTCGCAGAAAACACCAAAGAACCTGTTTCTCACTCCAACCACAAAGCGTGCGCAGCACGAGTCTTGGTACAGCAGAACACTTCCCTTGGCATGCGCTTTGCAGCCTCACTCCAAACGGGGCTCTCCGCTTCATCCATCCCCTGACTCCATACTAGCACCAACGGGCTGCTAAAGCGTTTCGCAGAAAGCACCAAAGAACCTGTTTCTCACTCCAACCACAAAGCGTGCGCAGCACGAGTCTTGGCACAGCAGAACACTTCTCTTGGCATACCCTTTGCAGCCTCACTCCAAACGGGGCTCTCCGCTTCATCCATCCCCTGACTCCATACTAGCACCAACGCGCTGCTAAAGCGTTTGGCAGAAAACACCAAAGAACCTGTTTCTCACTCCAACCACAAAGCGTGCGCAGCACGAGTCTTGGCACAGCAGAACACTTCCCCTATCATGCCCTTTGCAGCCTCACTCCAAACGGGGCTCTCCGCTTCATCCATCCCCTGACTCCATACTAGCACCAAGAGGCTCCTAAAGCGTTTCGCAGAAAACACCAAAGAACCTGTTTCTCACTCCAACCACAAAGCGTGCGCAGCACGAGTCTTGGCACAGCAGAACACTTCCCTTGGCATGCCCTTTGCAGCCTCACTCCAAACGGGGCTCTCCGCTTCATCCATCCCCTGACTCCATACTAGCACCAACGCGCTGCTAAAGCGTTTCGCAGAAAACACCAAAGAACCTGTTTCTCACTCCAACCACAAAGCGTGCGCAGCACGAGTCTTGGCACAGCAGAACACTTCCCTTGGCATGCGCTTTGCAGCCTCACTCCAAACGGGGCTCTCCGCTTCATCCATCCCCTGACTCCATACTAGCACCAACGGGCTGCTAAAGCGTTTCGCAGAAAACACCAAGGAACCTGTTTCTCACTCCAACCACAAAGCGTGCGCAGCACGAGTCTTGGCACAGCAGAACACTTCCCCTGGCATGCCCTTTGCAGCCTCACTCCAAACGGGGCTCTCCGCTTCATCCATCCCCTGACTCCATACTAGCACCAACAGGCTGCTAAAGCGTTTCGCAGAAAACACCAAGGAACCTGTTTCTCACTCCAACCACAAAGCGTGCGCAGCACGAGTCTTGGCACAGCAGAACACTTCCCTTGGCATGCGCTTTGTAGCCTCACTCCAAACGGGGCTCTCCGCTTCATCCATCCCCTAACTCCATACTAGCACCAACAGGCTCCTAAAGCGTTTGGCAGAAAGCACCAAAGAACCTGTTTCTCACTCCAACCATAAAGCGTGCGCAGCACGAGTCTTGGCACAGCAGAACACTTCCCTTGGCATGCGCTTTGCAGCCTCACTCCAAACGGGGCGCTCCGCTTCATCCATCCCCTGACTCCATACTAGCACCAACGCGCTGCTAAAGCGTTTCGCAGAAAACACCAAGGAACCTGTTTCTCACTCCAACCACAAAGCGTGCACAGCACGAGTCTTGGCACAGCAGAACACTTCCCTTGGCATGCCCTTTGCAGCCTCACTCCAAACGGGGCTCTCCGCTTCCTCCATCCCCTAATTCCATAGTAGCACCAAAGGGCTGCTAAAGCGTTTCACAGAAAACACCAAAGAACCTGTTTCTCACTCCAACCACAAAGCGTGCGCAGCACGAGTCTTGGCACAGCAGAACACTTCCCCTGGCATGCCCTTTGCAGCCTCACTCCAAACGGGGCTCTCGGCTTCATCCATCCCCTGACTCCATACTAGCACCAACGCGCTGCTAAAGCGTTTCGCAGAAAACACCAAAGAACCTGTTTCTCACTCCAACCACAAAGCGTGCGCAGCACGAGTCTTGGCACAGCAGAACACTTCCCTTGGCATGCGCTTTGCAGCCTCACTCCAAACGGGGCTCTCCGCTTCATCCATCCCCTGACTCCATACTAGCACCAACGGGCTGCTAAAGCGTTTCGCAGAAAACACCAAGGAACCTGTTTCTCACTCCAACCACAAAGCGTGCGCAGCACGAGTCTTGGCACAGCAGAACACTTCCCCTGGCATGCCCTTTGCAGCCTCACTCCAAACGGGGCTCTCCGCTTCATCCATCCCCTGACTCCATACTAGCACCAACAGGCTGCTAAAGCGTTTCGCAGAAAACACCAAGGAACCTGTTTCTCACTCCAACCACAAAGCGTGCGCAGCACGAGTCTTGGCACAGCAGAACACTTCCCTTGGCATGCGCTTTGTAGCCTCACTCCAAACGGGGCTCTCCGCTTCATCCATCCCCTGACTCCATACTAGCACCAACGGCCTGCTAAAGCGTTTCGCAGAAAACACCAAAGAACCTGTTTCTCACTCCAACCACAAAGCGTGCGCAGCACGAGTCTTGGCACAGCAGAACACTTCCCCTATCATGCCCTTTGAAGCCTCACTCCAAACGGGGCTCTCCGCTTCATCCATCACCTGACTCCATACTAGAACCAACGCGCTGCTAAAGCGTTTCGCAGAAAACACCAAAGAACCTGTTTCTCACTCCAACCACAAAGCGTGCGCAGCACGAGTCTTGGCACAGCAGAACACTTCCCTTGGCATGCGCTTTGTAGCCTCACTCCAAACGGGGCTCTCCGCTTCATCCATCCCCTGACTCCATACTAGCACCAACGCGCTGCTAAAGCGTTTCGCAGAAAACACCAAAGAACCTGTTTCTCACTCCAACCACAAAGCGTGCGCAGCACGAGTCTTGGCACAGCAGAACACTTCCCCTATCATGCCCTTGGCAGCCTCACTCCAAACGGGGCTCTCCGCTTCATCCATCCCCTGACTCCATACTAGCACCAACGGCCTGCTAAAGCGTTTCGCAGAAAACACCAAAGAACCTGTTTCTCACTCCAACCACAAAGCGTGCGCAGCACGAGTCTTGGCACAGCAGAACACTTCCCTTGGCATGCCCTTTGCAGCCTCACTCCAAACGGGGCTCTCCGCTTCATCCATCCCCTAATTCCATACTAGCACCAACGGGCTGCTAAAGCGTTTCGCAGAAAACACCAAAGAACCTGTTTCTCACTCCAACCACAAAGCGTGCGCAGCACGAGTCTTGGCACAGCAGAACACTTCCCTTGGCATGCCCTTTGAAGCCTCACTCCAAACGGGGCTCTCCGCTTCATCCATCCCCTGACTCCATGCTAGCACCAACGCGCTGCTAAAGCGTTTCGCAGAAAGCACCAACAAACCTGTTTCTCACTCAAACCACAAAGCGTGCGCAGCACGAGTCTTGGCACAGCAGAACACTTCTCTTGGCATACACTTTGCAGCCTCACTCCAAACGGGGCTCTCCGCTTCATCCATCCCCTGACTCCATACTAGCACCAACGCGCTGCTAAAGCGTTTCGCAGAAAACACCAAGGAACCTGTTTCTCACTCCAACCACAAAGCGTGCGCAGCACGAGTCTTGGCACAGCAGAACACTTCCCTTGGCATGCCCTTTGCAGCCTCACTCCAAACGGGGCTCTCCACTTCATCCATCCCCTAACTCCATACTAGCACCAACAGGCTCCTAAAGCGTTTCGCAGAAAGCACCAAAGAACCTGTTTCTCACTCCAACCACAAAGCGTGCGCAGCACGAGTCTTGGCACAGCAGAACACTTCCCTTGGCATGCCCTTTGCAGCCTCACTCCAAACGGGGCTCTCCGCTTCCTCCATCCCCTAATTCCATACTAGCACCAAAGGGCTGCTAAAGCGTTTCGCAGAAAACACCAAAGAACCTGTTTCTCACTCCAACCACAAAGCGTGCGCAGCACGAGTCTTGGCACAGCAGAACACTTCCCCTGGCATGCCCTTTGCAGCCTCACTCCAAACGGGGCTCTCCGCTTCATCCATCCCCTGACTCCATACTAGCACCAAGAGGCTCCTAAAGCGTTTCGCAGAAAACACCAAGGAACCTGTTTCTCACTCCAACCACAAAGCGTGCGCAGCACGAGTCTTGGCACAGCAGAACACTTCCCTTGGCATGCCCTTTGCAGCCTCACTCCAAACGGGGCTCTCCGCTTCCTCCATCCCCTAATTCCATACTAGCACCAAAGGGCTGCTAAAGCGTTTCGCAGAAAACACCAAAGAACCTGTTTCTCACTCCAACCACAAAGCGTGCGCAGCACGAGTCTTGGCACAGCAGAACACTTCCCTTGGCATGCGCTTTGCAGCCTCACTCCAAACGGGGCTCTCCGCTTCATCCATCCCCTGACTCCATACTAGCACCAACGGGCTGCTAAAGCGTTTCGCAGAAAACACCAAGGAACCTGTTTCTCACTCCAACCACAAAGCGTGCGCAGCACGAGTCTTGGCACAGCAGAACACTTCCCCTGGCATGCCCTTTGCAGCCTCACTCCAAACGGGGCTCTCCGCTTCATCCATCCCCTGACTCCATACTAGCACCAACAGGCTGCTAAAGCGTTTCGCAGAAAACACCAAGGAACCTGTTTCTCACTCCAACCACAAAGCGTGCGCAGCACGAGTCTTGGCACAGCAGAACACTTCCCTTGGCATGCGCTTTGTAGCCTCACTCCAAACGGGGCTCTCCGCTTCATCCATCCCCTAACTCCATACTAGCACCAACAGGCTCCTAAAGCGTTTGGCAGAAAGCACCAAAGAACCTGTTTCTCACTCCAACCACAAAGCGTGCGCAGCACGAGTCTTGGCACAGCAGAACACTTCTCTTGGCATACCCTTTGCAGCCTCACTCCAAACGGGGCTCTCCGCTTCATCCATCCCCTGACTCCATACTAGCACCAACGCGCTGCTAAAGCGTTTCGCAGAAAACACCAAAGAACCTGTTTCTCACTCCAACCACAAAGCGTGCGCAGCACGAGTCTTGGCACAGCAGAACACTTCCCCTATCATGCCCTTTGAAGCCTCACTCCAAACGGGGCTCTCCGCTTCATCCATCCCCTGACTCCATACTAGCACCAACGCGCTGCTAAAGCGTTTCGCAGAAAACACCAAAGAACCTGTTTCTCACTCCAACCACAAAGCGTGCGCAGCACGAGTCTTGGCACAGCAGAACACTTCCCTTGGCATGCGCTTTGTAGCCTCACTCCAAACGGGGCTCTCCGCTTCATCCATCCCCTGACTCCATACTAGCACCAACGGGCTGCTAAAGCGTTTCGCAGAAAACACCAAGGAACCTGTTTCTCACTCCAACCACAAAGCGTGCGCAGCACGAGTCTTGGCACAGCAGAACACTTCCCTTGGCATGCCCTTTGCAGCCTCACTCCAAACGGGGCTCTACGCTTCATCCATCCCCTGACTCCATACTAGCACCAACAGGCTGCTAAAGCGTTTCGCAGAAAACACCAAGGAACCTGTTTCTCACTCCAACCACAAAGCGTGCGCAGCACGAGTCTTGGCACAGCAGAACACTTCCCTTGGCATGCCCTTTGCAGCCTCACTCCAAACGGGGCTCTCCGCTTCATCCATCCCCTAATTCCATACTGGCACCAACGGGCTGCTAAAGCGTTTCGCAGAAAACACCAAAGAACCTGTTTCTCACTCCAACCACAAAGCGTGCGCAGCACGAGTCTTGGCACAGCAGAACACTTCCCTTGGCATGCCCTTTGCAGCCTCACTCCAAACGGGGCTCTCCGCTTCATCCATCCCCTAACTCCATACTAGCACCAACAGGCTCCTAAAGCGTTTCGCAGAAAGCACCAAAGAACCTGTTTCTCACTCCAACCACAAAGCGTGCGCAGCACGAGTCTTGGCACAGCAGAACACTTCTCTTGGCATACCCTTTGCAGCCTCACTCCAAACGGGGCTCTCCGCTTCATCCATCCCCTGACTCCATACTAGCACCAACGCGCTGCTAAAGCGTTTTGCAGAAAACATCAAAGAACCTGTTTCTCACTCCAACCACAAAGCGTGCGCAGCACGAGTCTTGGCACAGCAGAACACTTCCCTTGGCATGCCCTTTGCAGCCTCACTCCAAACGGGGCTCTCCGCTTCATCCATCCCCTAACTCTATACTAGCACCAAGAGGCTGCTACAGCGTTTCGCAGAAAACACCAAAGAACCTGTTTCTCACTCCAACCACAAAGCGTGCGCAGCACGAGTCTTGGCACAGCAGAACACTTCCCTTGGCATGCCCTTTGCAGCCTCACTCCAAACGGGGCTCTCCGCTTCATCCATCCCCTAACTCCATACTAGCACCAACAGGCTCCTAAAGCGTTTCGCAGAAAGCACCAAAGAACCTGTTTCTCACTCCAACCACAAAGCGTGCGCAGCACGAGTCTTGGCACAGCACAACACTTCTCTTGGCATACCCTTTGCAGCCTCACTCCAAACGGGGCTCTCCGCTTCATCCATCCCCTGACTCCATACTAGCACCAACGCGCTGCTAAAGCGTTTCGCAGAAAACACCAAAGAACCTGTTTCTCACTCCAACCACAAAGCGTGCGCAGCACGAGTCTTGGCACAGCAGAACACTTCCCTTGGCATGCCCTTTGCAGCCTCACTCCAAACGGGGCTCTCCGCTTCATCCATCCCCTGACTCCATACTAGCACCAACGGACTCCTAAAGCGTTTCGCAGAAAGCACCAAAGAACCTGTTTCTCACTCCAACCACAAAGCGTGCGCAGCACGAGTCTTGGCACAGCAGAACACTTCCCTTGGCATGCCCTTTGCAGCCTCACTCCAAACGGGGCTCTCCGCTTCATCCATCCCCTAATTCCATACTGGCACCAACGGCCTGCTGAAGTGTTTCGCAGAAAACACCAAAGAACCTGTTTCTCACTCCAACCACAAAGCGTGCGCAGCACGAGTCTTGGCACAGCAGAACACTTCCCTTGGCATGCCCTTTGCAGCCTCACTCCAAACGGGGCTCTCCGCTTCATCCATCCCCTGACTCCATACTAGCACCAACAGGCTCCTAAAGCGTTTCGCAGAAAGCACCAAAGAACCTGTTTCTCACTCCAACCACAAAGCGTGCGCAGCACGAGTCTTGGCACAGCAGAACACTTCCCTTGGCATACCCTTTGCAGCCTCACTCCAAACGGGGCTCTCCGCTTCATCCATCCCCTGACTCCATACTAGCACCAACGCGCTGCTAAAGCGTTTCGCAGAAAACACCAAGGAACCTGTTTCTCACTCCAACCACAAAGCGTGCGCAGCACGAGTCTTGGCACAGCAGAACACTTCCCTTGGCATGCTCTTTGCAGCCTCACTCCAAACGGGGCTCTCCGCTTCATCCATCCCCTAATTCCATACTGGCACCAACGGCCTGCTAAAGCGTTTCGCAGAAAACACCAAGGAACCTGTTTCTCACTCCAACCACAAAGCGTGCGCAGCACGAGTCTTGGCACAGCAGAACACTTCCCTTGGCATGCCCTTTGCAGCCTCACTCCAAACGGGGCTCTCCGCTTCATCCATCCCCTGACTCCATACTAGCACCAACAGGCTCCTAAAGCGTTTCGCAGAAAGCACCAAAGAACCTGTTTCTCACTCCAACCACAAAGCGTGCGCAGCACGAGTCTTGGCACAGCAGAACACTTCCCTTGGCATACCCTTTGCAGCCTCACTCCAAACGGGGCTCTCCGCTTCATCCATCCCCTGACTCCATACTAGCACCAACGGCCTGCTAAAGCGTTTCGCAGAAAACACCAAGGAACCTGTTTCTCACTCCAACCACAAAGCGTGCGCAGCACGAGTCTTGGCACAGCAGAACACTTCTCTTGGCATGCCCTTTGCAGCCTCACTCCAAACGGGGCTCTCCGCTTCATCCATCCCCTGACTCCATACTAGCACCCACAGGCTGCTAAAGCGTTTCGCAGAAAACACCAAGGAACCTGTTTCTCACTCCAACCACAAAGCGTGCGCAGCACGAGTCTTGGCATAGCAGAACACTTCCCTTGGCATGCCCTTTGCAGCCTCACTCCAAACGGGGCTCTCCGCTTCATCCATCCCCTGACTCCATACTAGCACCAACGCGCTGCTAAAGCGTTTCGCAGAAAGCACCAAAGAACCTGTTTCTCACTCCAACCACAAAGCGTGCGCAGCACGAGTCTTGGCACAGCAGAACACTTCCCTTGGCATGCCCTTTGCAGCCTCACTCCAAACGGGGCTCTCCGCTTCATCCATCCCCTGACTCCATACTAGCACCAACGGGCTGCTAAAGCGTTTCGCAGAAAACACCAAAGAACCTGTTTCTCACTCCAACCACAAAGCGTGCGCAGCACGAGTCTTGGCACAGCAGAACACTTCCCTTGGCATGCCCTTTGCAGCCTCACTCCAAACGGGGCTCTCCGCTTCATCCATCCCCTGACTCCATACTAGCACCAACAGGCTCCTAAAGTGTTTCGCAGAAAACACCAAGGAACCTGTTTCTGACTCCAACCACAAAGCGTGCGCAGCATGAGTCTTGGCACAGCAGAACACTTCTCTTGGCATACCCTTTGCAGCCTCACTCCAAACGGGGCTCTCCGCTTCATCCATCCCCTGACTCCATACTAGCACCAACGCGCTGCTAAAGCGTTTCGCAGAAAACACCAAGGAACCTGTTTCTCACTCCAACCACAAAGCGTGCGCAGCACGAGTCTTGGCACAGCAGAACACTTCCCTTGGCATGCCCTTTGCAGCCTCACTCCAAACGGGGCTCTCCGCTTCATCCATCCCCTGACTCCATACTAGCACCAACGGGCTGCTAAAGCGTTTCGCAGAAAACACCAAGGAACCTGTTTCTCACTCCAACCACAAAGCGTGCGCAGCACGAGTCTTGGCACAGCAGAACACTTCCCCTGGCATGCCCTTTGCAGCCTCACTCCAAACGGGGCTCTCCGCTTCATCCATCCCCTGACTCCATACTAGCACCAACAGGCTGCTAAAGCGTTTCGCAGAAAACACCAAGGAACCTGTTTCTCACTCCAACCACAAAGCGTGCGCAGCACGAGTCTTGGCACAGCAGAACACTTTCCTTGGCATGCCCTTTGCAGCCTCACTCCAAACGGGGCTCTCCGCTTCATCCATCCCCTAATTCCATACTAGCACCAAGAGGCTGCTAAAGCGTTTCGCAGAAAACACCAAGGAACCTGTTTCTCACTCCAACCACAAAGCGTGCGCAGCACGAGTCTTGGCACAGCAGAACACTTTCCTTGGCATGCCCTTTGCAGCCTCACTCCAAACGGGGCTCTCCGCTTCATCCATCCCCTAATTCCATACTAGCACCAACGGGCTGCTAAAGCGTTTCGCAGAAAACACCAAAGAACCTGTTTCTCACTCCAACCACAAAGCGTGCGCAGCACGAGTCTTGGCACAGCAGAACACTTCCCTTGGCATGCCCTTTGCAGCCTCACTCCAAACGGGGCTCTCCGCTTCATCCATCCCCTGACTCCATACTAGCACCAACAGGCTGCTAAAGCGTTTCGCAGAAAACACCAAGGAACCTGCTTCTCACTCCAACCACAAAGCGTGCGCAGCACGAGTCTTGGCATAGCAGAACACTTCCCTTGGCATGCGCTTTGCAGCCTCACTCCAAACGGGGCTCTCCGCTTCATCCATCCCCTGACTCCATACTAGCACCAACGGCCTGCTAAAGCGTTTCGCAGAAAACACCAAGGAACCTGTTTCTCACTCCAACCACAAAGCGTGCGCAGCACGAGTCTTGGCACAGCAGAACACTTCCCTTGGCATGCCCTTTGCAGCCTCACTCCAAACGGGGCTCTACGCTTCATCCATCCCCTAACTCCATACTAGCACCAAGAGGCTGCTAAAGCGTTTCGCAGAAAACACCAAAGAACCTGTTTCTCACTCCAACCACAAAGCGTGCGCAGCACGAGTCTTGGCACAGCAGAACACTTCCCCTGGCATGCCCTTTGCAGCCTCACTCCAAACGGGGCTCTCCGCTTCATCCATCCCCTGACTCCATACTAGCACCAACGGGCTGCTAAAGCGTTTCGCAGAAAACACCAAAGAACCTGTTTCTCACTCCAAACACAAAGCGTGCGCAGCACGAGTCTTGGCACAGCAGAAAACTTCCCTTGGCATGCCCTTTGCAGCCTCACTCCAAACGGGGCTCTCCGCTTCATCCATCCCCTAACTCCATACTAGCACCAACGGGCTCCTAAAGCGTTTCGCAGAAAGCACCAAAGAACCTGTTTCTCACTCCAACCACAAAGCGTGCGCAGCACGAGTCTTGGCACAGCAGAACACTTCCCTTGGCATGCCCTTTGCAGCCTCACTCCAAACGGGGCTCTCCGCTTCATCCATCCCCTGACTCCATACTAGCACCAACGGGCTGCTAAAGCGTTTCGCAGAAAACACCAAAGAACCTGTTTCTCACTCCAACCACAAAGCGTGCGCAGCACGAGTCTTGGCACAGCAGAACACTTCCCTTGGCATGCCCTTTGCAGCCTCACTCCAAACGGGGCTCTCCGCTTCATCCATCCCCTGACTCCATACTAGCACCAACAGGCTCCTAAAGTGTTTCGCAGAAAACACCAAGGAACCTGTTTCTCACTCCAACCACAAAGCGTGCGCAGCACGAGTCTTGGCACAGCAGAACACTTCTCTTGGCATACCCTTTGCAGCCTCACTCCAAACGGGGCTCTCCGCTTCATCCATCCCCTGACTCCATACTAGCACCAAGAGGTTGCTAAAGCGTTTCGCAGAAAACACCAAGGAACCTGTTTCTCACTCCAACCACAAAGCGTGCGCAGCACGAGTCTTGGCACAGCACAACACTTCCCTTGGCATGCCCTTTGCAGCCTCACTCCAAACGGGGCTCTCCGCTTCATCCATCCCCTGACTCCATACTAGCACCAACGGGCTGCTAAAGCGTTTCGCAGAAAACACCAAGGAACCTGTTTCTCACTCCAACCACAAAGCGTGCGCAGCACGAGTCTTGGCACAGCAGAACACTTCCCCTGGCATGCCCTTTGCAGCCTCACTCCAAACGGGGCTCTCCGCTTCATCCATCCCCTGACTCCATACTAGCACCAAGAGGCTGCTAAAGCGTTTCGCAGAAAACACCAAGGAACCTGTTTCTCACTCCAACCACAAAGCGTGCGCAGCACGAGTCTTGGCACAGCAGAACACTTTCCTTGGCATGCCCTTTGCAGCCTCACTCCAAACGGGGCTCTCCGCTTCATCCATCCCCTAATTCCATACTAGCACCAACGGGCTGCTAAAGCGTTTCGCAGAAAACACCAAAGAACCTGTTTCTCACTCCAACCACAAAGCGTGCGCAGCACGAGTCTTGGCACAGCAGAACACTTCCCTTGGCATGCCCTTTGCAGTCTCACTCCAAACGGGGCTTTCCGCTTCATCCATCCCCTAATTCCATACTAGCACCAACGGCCTGCTAAAGCGTTTCGCAGAAAACACCAAAGAACCTGTTTCTCACTCCAACCACAAAGCGTGCGCAGCACGAGTCTTGGCACAGCAGAACACTTCCCTTGGCATGCCCTTTGCAGCCTCACTCCAAACGGGGCTCTCCGCTTCATCCATCCCCTGACTCCATACTAGCACCAACAGGCTGCTAAAGCGTTTCGCAGAAAACACCAAGGAACCTGCTTCTCACTCCAACCACAAAGCGTGCGCAGCACGAGTCTTGGCATAGCAGAACACTTCCCCTGGCATGCCCTTTGCAGCCTCACTCCAAACGGGGCTCTCCGCTTCATCCATCCCCTGACTCCATACTAGCACCAACAGGCTGCTAAAGCGTTTCGCAGAAAACACCAAGGAACCTGTTTCTCACTCCAACCACAAAGCGTGCGCAGCACGAGTCTTGGCACAGCAGAACACTTTCCTTGGCATGCCCTTTGCAGCCTCACTCCAAACGGGGCTCTCCGCTTCATCCATCCCCTAATTCCATACTAGCACCAAGAGGCTGCTAAAGCGTTTCGCAGAAAACACCAAGGAACCTGTTTCTCACTCCAACCACAAAGCGTGCGCAGCACGAGTCTTGGCACAGCAGAACACTTTCCTTGGCATGCCCTTTGCAGCCTCACTCCAAACGGGGCTCTCCGCTTCATCCATCCCCTAATTCCATACTAGCACCAACGGGCTGCTAAAGCGTTTCGCAGAAAACACCAAAGAACCTGTTTCTCACTCCAACCACAAAGCGTGCGCAGCACGAGTCTTGGCACAGCAGAACACTTCCCTTGGCATGCCCTTTGCAGCCTCACTCCAAACGGGGCTCTCCGCTTCATCCATCCCCTGACTCCATACTAGCACCAACAGGCTGCTAAAGCGTTTCGCAGAAAACACCAAGGAACCTGCTTCTCACTCCAACCACAAAGCGTGCGCAGCACGAGTCTTGGCATAGCAGAACACTTCCCTTGGCATGCGCTTTGCAGCCTCACTCCAAACGGGGCTCTCCGCTTCATCCATCCCCTGACTCCATACTAGCACCAACGGCCTGCTAAAGCGTTTCGCAGAAAACACCAAGGAACCTGTTTCTCACTCCAACCACAAAGCGTGCGCAGCACGAGTCTTGGCACAGCAGAACACTTCCCTTGGCATGCCCTTTGCAGCCTCACTCCAAACGGGGCTCTACGCTTCATCCATCCCCTAACTCCATACTAGCACCAAGAGGCTGCTAAAGCGTTTCGCAGAAAACACCAAAGAACCTGTTTCTCACTCCAACCACAAAGCGTGCGCAGCACGAGTCTTGGCACAGCAGAACACTTCCCCTGGCATGCCCTTTGCAGCCTCACTCCAAACGGGGCTCTCCGCTTCATCCATCCCCTGACTCCATACTAGCACCAACGGGCTGCTAAAGCGTTTCGCAGAAAACACCAAAGAACCTGTTTCTCACTCCAAACACAAAGCGTGCGCAGCACGAGTCTTGGCACAGCAGAAAACTTCCCTTGGCATGCCCTTTGCAGCCTCACTCCAAACGGGGCTCTCCGCTTCATCCATCCCCTACCTCCATACTAGCACCAACGGGCTCCTAAAGCGTTTCGCAGAAAGCACCAAAGAACCTGTTTCTCACTCCAACCACAAAGCGTGCGCAGCACGAGTCTTGGCACAGCAGAACACTTCCCTTGGCATGCCCTTTGCAGCCTCACTCCAAACGGGGCTCTCCGCTTCATCCATCCCCTGACTCCATACTAGCACCAACGGGCTGCTAAAGCGTTTCGCAGAAAACACCAAAGAACCTGTTTCTCACTCCAACCACAAAGCGTGCGCAGCACGAGTCTTGGCACAGCAGAACACTTCCCTTGGCATGCCCTTTGCAGCCTCACTCCAAACGGGGCTCTCCGCTTCATCCATCCCCTGACTCCATACTAGCACCAACAGGCTCCTAAAGTGTTTCGCAGAAAACACCAAGGAACCTGTTTCTCACTCCAACCACAAAGCGTGCGCAGCACGAGTCTTGGCACAGCAGAACACTTTCCTTGGCATGCCCTTTGCAGCCTCACTCCAAACGGGGCTCTCCGCTTCATCCATCCCCTGACTCCATACTAGCACCAAGAGGTTGCTAAAGCGTTTCGCAGAAAACACCAAGGAACCTGTTTCTCACTCCAACCACAAAGCGTGCGCAGCACGAGTCTTGGCACAGCACAACACTTCCCTTGGCATGCCCTTTGCAGCCTCACTCCAAACGGGGCTCTCCGCTTCATCCATCCCCTGACTCCATACTAGCACCAACGGGCTGCTAAAGCGTTTCGCAGAAAACACCAAGGAACCTGTTTCTCACTCCAACCACAAAGCGTGCGCAGCACGAGTCTTGGCACAGCAGAACACTTCCCCTGGCATGCCCTTTGCAGCCTCACTCCAAACGGGGCTCTCCGCTTCATCCATCCCCTGACTCCATACTAGCACCAAGAGGCTGCTAAAGCGTTTCGCAGAAAACACCAAGGAACCTGTTTCTCACTCCAACCACAAAGCGTGCGCAGCACGAGTCTTGGCACAGCAGAACACTTTCCTTGGCATGCCCTTTGCAGCCTCACTCCAAACGGGGCTCTCCGCTTCATCCATCCCCTAATTCCATACTAGCACCAACGGGCTGCTAAAGCGTTTCGCAGAAAACACCAAAGAACCTGTTTCTCACTCCAACCACAAAGCGTGCGCAGCACGAGTCTTGGCACAGCAGAACACTTCCCTTGGCATGCCCTTTGCAGTCTCACTCCAAACGGGGCTTTCCGCTTCATCCATCCCCTAATTCCATACTAGCACCAACGGCCTGCTAAAGCGTTTCGCAGAAAACACCAAAGAACCTGTTTCTCACTCCAACCACAAAGCGTGCGCAGCACGAGTCTTGGCACAGCAGAACACTTCCCTTGGCATGCCCTTTGCAGCCTCACTCCAAACGGGGCTCTCCGCTTCATCCATCCCCTGACTCCATACTAGCACCAACAGGCTGCTAAAGCGTTTCGCAGAAAACACCAAGGAACCTGCTTCTCACTCCAACCACAAAGCGTGCGCAGCACGAGTCTTGGCATAGCAGAACACTTCCCTTGGCATGCGCTTTGCAGCCTCACTCCAAACGGGGCTCTCCGCTTCATCCATCCCCTGACTCCATACTAGCACCAACGGCCTGCTAAAGCGTTTCGCAGAAAACACCAAGGAACCTGTTTCTCACTCCAACCACAAAGCGTGCGCAGCACGAGTCTTGGCACAGCAGAACACTTTCCTTGGCATGCCCTTTGCAGCCTCACTCCAAACGGGGCTCTACGCTTCATCCATCCCCTAACTCCATACTAGCACCAAGAGGCTGCTAAAGCGTTTCGCTGAAAACACCAAAGAACCTGTTTCTCACTCCAACCACAAAGCGTGCGCAGCACGAGTCTTGGCACAGCAGAACACTTCCCCTGGCATGCCCTTTGCAGCCTCACTCCAAAGGGGGCTCTCCGCTTCATCCATCCCCTGACTCCATACTAGCACCAAGAGGCTGCTAAAGCGTTTCGCAGAAAACACCAAGGAACCTGTTTCTCACTCCAACCACAAAGCGTGCGCAGCACGAGTCTTGGCACAGCAGAACACTTCCCTTGGCATGCCCTTTGCAGCCTCACTCCAAACGGGGCTCTCCGCTTCATCCATCCCCTGACTCCATACTAGCACCAACGGCCTGCTAAAGCGTTTCGCAGAAAACACCAAAGAACCTGTTTCTCACTCCAACCACAAAGCGTGCGCAGCACGAGTCTTGGCACAGCAGAACACTTCCGTTGGCATGCCCTTTGCAGCCTCACTCCAAACGGGGCTCTCCGCTTCATCCATCCCCTGACTCCATACTAGCACCAACGGCCTGCTAAAGCGTTTCGCAGAAAACACCAAAGAACCTGTTTCTCACTCCAACCACAAAGCGTGCGCAGCACGAGTCTTGGCACAGCAGAACACTTCCCCTGGCATGCCCTTTGCAGCCTCACTCCAAACGGGGCTCTCCGCTTCATCCATCCCCTGACTCCATACTAGCACCAACGGGCTGCTAAAGCGTTTCGCAGAAAACACCAAAGAACCTGTTTCTCACTCCAAACACAAAGCGTGCGCAGCACGAGTCTTGGCACAGCAGAAAACTTCCCTTGGCATGCCCTTTGCAGCCTCACTCCAAACGGGGCTCTCCGCTTCATCCATCCCCTGACTCCATACTAGCACCAACGGGCTCCTAAAGCGTTTCGCAGAAAGCACCAAAGAACCTGTTTCTCACTCCAACCACAAAGCGTGCGCAGCACGAGTCTTGGCACAGCAGAACACTTCCCTTGGCATGCCCTTTGCAGCCTCACTCCAAACGGGGCTCTCCGCTTCATCCATCCCCTGACTCCATACTAGCACCAACAGGCTGCTAAAGCGTTTCGCAGAAAACACCAAGGAACCTGTTTCTCACTCCAACCACAAAGCGTGCGCAGCACGAGTCTTGGCACAGCAGAACACTTCCCCTGGCATGCCCTTTGCAGCCTCACTCCAAACGGGGCTCTCCGCTTCATCCATCCCCTGACTCCATACTAGCACCAAGAGGCTGCTAAAGCGTTTCGCAGAAAACACCAAGGAACCTGTTTCTCACTCCAACCACAAAGCGTGCGCAGCACGAGTCTTGGCACAGCAGAACACTTTCCTTGGCATGCCCTTTGCAGCCTCACTCCAAACGGGGCTCTCCGCTTCATCCATCCCCTAATTCCATACTAGCACCAACGGGCTGCTAAAGCGTTTCGCAGAAAACACCAAAGAACCTGTTTCTCACTCCAACCACAAAGCGTGCGCAGCACGAGTCTTGGCACAGCAGAACACTTCCCTTGGCATGCCCTTTGCAGTCTCACTCCAAACGGGGCTTTCCGCTTCATCCATCCCCTAATTCCATACTAGCACCAACGGCCTGCTAAAGCGTTTCGCAGAAAACACCAAAGAACCTGTTTCTCACTCCAACCACAAAGCGTGCGCAGCACGAGTCTTGGCACAGCAGAACACTTCCCTTGGCATGCCCTTTGCAGCCTCACTCCAAACGGGGCTCTCCGCTTCATCCATCCCCTGACTCCATACTAGCACCAACAGGCTGCTAAAGCGTTTCGCAGAAAACACCAAGGAACCTGCTTCTCACTCCAACCACAAAGCGTGCGCAGCACGAGTCTTGGCATAGCAGAACACTTCCCTTGGCATGCGCTTTGCAGCCTCACTCCAAATGGGGCTCTCCGCTTCATCCATCCCCTGACTCCATACTAGCACCAACGGCCTGCTAAAGCGTTTCGCAGAAAACACCAAGGAACCTGTTTCTCACTCCAACCACAAAGCGTGCGCAGCACGAGTCTTGGCACAGCAGAACACTTCCCTTGGCATGCCCTTTGCAGCCTCACTCCAAACGGGGCTCTCCGCTTCATCCATCCCCTGACTCCATACTAGCACCAACAGGCTCCTAAAGTGTTTCGCAGAAAACACCAAAGAACCTGTTTCTCACTCCAACCACAAAGCGTGCACAGCACGAGTCTTGGCACAGCAGAACACTTCTCTTGGCATACCCTTTGCAGCCTCACTCCAAACGGGGCTCTCCGCTTCATCCATCCCCTGACTCCATACTAGCACCCACGGGCTGCTAAAGCGTTTCGCAGAAAACACCAAGGAACCTGTTTCTCACTCCAACTACAAAGCGTGCGCAGCACGAGTCTTGGCACAGCAGAACACTTCCCTTGGCATGCCCTTTGCAGCCTCACTCCAAACGGGGCTCTCCGCTTCATCCATCCCCTGACTCCATACTAGCACCAACGGGCTGCTAAAGCGTTTCGCAGAAAACACCAAGGAACCTGTTTCTCACTCCAACCACAAAGCGTGCGCAGCACGAGTCTTGGCACAGCAGAACACTTCCCCTGGCATGCCCTTTGCAGCCTCACTCCAAACGGGGCTCTCCGCTTCATCCATCCCCTGACTCCATACTAGCACCAAGAGGCTGCTAAAGCGTTTCGCAGAAAACACCAAGGAACCTGTTTCTCACTCCAACCACAAAGCGTGCGCAGCACGAGTCTTGGCACAGCAGAACACTTTCCTTGGCATGCCCTTTGCAGCCTCACTCCAAACGGGGCTCTCCGCTTCATCCATCCCCTAATTCCATACTAGCACCAACGGGCTGCTAAAGCGTTTCGCAGAAAACACCAAAGAACCTGTTTCTCACTCCAACCACAAAGCGTGCGCAGCACGAGTCTTGGCACAGCAGAACACTTCCCTTGGCATGCCCTTTGCAGTCTCACTCCAAACGGGGCTTTCCGCTTCATCCATCCCCTAATTCCATACTAGCACCAACGGCCTGCTAAAGCGTTTCGCAGAAAACACCAAAGAACCTGTTTCTCACTCCAACCACAAAGCGTGCGCAGCACGAGTCTTGGCACAGCAGAACACTTCCCTTGGCATGCCCTTTGCAGCCTCACTCCAAACGGGGCTCTCCGCTTCATCCATCCCCTGACTCCATACTAGCACCAACAGGCTGCTAAAGCGTTTCGCAGAAAACACCAAGGAACCTGCTTCTCACTCCAACCACAAAGCGTGCGCAGCACGAGTCTTGGCATAGCAGAACACTTCCCTTGGCATGCGCTTTGCAGCCTCACTCCAAACGGGGCTCTCCGCTTCATCCATCCCCTGACTCCATACTAGCACCAACGGCCTGCTAAAGCGTTTCGCAGAAAACACCAAGGAACCTGTTTCTCACTCCAACCACAAAGCGTGCGCAGCACGAGTCTTGGCACAGCAGAACACTTCCCTTGGCATGCCCTTTGCAGCCTCACTCCAAACGGGGCTCTACGCTTCATCCATCCCCTAACTCCATACTAGCACCAAGAGGCTGCTAAAGCGTTTCGCTGAAAACACCAAAGAACCTGTTTCTCACTCCAACCACAAAGCGTGCGCAGCACGAGTCTTGGCACAGCAGAACACTTCCCCTGGCATGCCCTTTGCAGCCTCACTCCAAAGGGGGCTCTCCGCTTCATCCATCCCCTGACTCCATACTAGCACCAAGAGGCTGCTAAAGCGTTTCGCAGAAAACACCAAGGAACCTGTTTCTCACTCCAACCACAAAGCGTGCGCAGCACGAGTCTTGGCACAGCAGAACACTTCCCTTGGCATGCCCTTTGCAGCCTCACTCCAAACGGGGCTCTCCGCTTCATCCATCCCCTGACTCCATACTAGCACCAACGGCCTGCTAAAGCGTTTCGCAGAAAACACCAAAGAACCTGTTTCTCACTCCAACCACAAAGCGTGCGCAGCACGAGTCTTGGCACAGCAGAACACTTCCGTTGGCATGCCCTTTGCAGCCTCACTCCAAACGGGGCTCTCGGCTTCATCCATCCCCTAATTCCATACTAGCACCAACGGGCTGCTAAAGCGTTTCGCAGAAAACACCAAAGAACCTGTTTCTCACTCCAACCACAAAGCGTGCGCAGCACGAGTCTTGGCACAGCAGAACACTTCCCTTGGCATGCCCTTTGCAGCCTCACTCCAAACGGGGCTCTCCGCTTCATCCATCCCCTAATTCCATACTAGCACAAACGGGCTGCTAAAGCGTTTCGCAGAAAACACCAAAGAACCTGTTTCTCACTCCAACCACAAAGCGTGCGCAGCACGAGTCTTGGCACAGCAGAACACTTCCCTTGGCATGCCCTTTGCAGTCTCACTCCAAACGGGGCTTTCCGCTTCATCCATCCCCTAATTCCATACTAGCACCAACGGCCTGCTAAAGCGTTTCGCAGAAAACACCAAAGAACCTGTTTCTCACTCCAACCACAAAGCGTGCGCAGCACGAGTCTTGGCACAGCAGAACACTTCCCTTGGCATGCCCTTTGCAGCCTCACTCCAAACGGGGCTCTCCGCTTCATCCATCCCCTGACTCCATACTAGCACCAACAGGCTGCTAAAGCGTTTCGCAGAAAACACCAAGGAACCTGCTTCTCACTCCAACCACAAAGCGTGCGCAGCACGAGTCTTGGCATAGCAGAACACTTCCCTTGGCATGCGCTTTGCAGCCTCACTCCAAACGGGGCTCTCCGCTTCATCCATCCCCTGACTCCATAATAGCACCAACGGCCTGCTAAAGCGTTTCGCAGAAAACACCAAGGAACCTGTTTCTCACTCCAACCACAAAGCGTGCGCAGCACGAGTCTTGGCACAGCAGAACACTTCCCTTGGCATGCCCTTTGCAGCCTCACTCCAAACGGGGCTCTACGCTTCATCCATCCCCTAACTCCATACTAGCACCAAGAGGCTGCTAAAGCGTTTCGCAGAAAACACCAAAGAACCTGTTTCTCACTCCAACCACAAAGCGTGCGCAGCACGAGTCTTGGCACAGCAGAACACTTCCCCTGGCATGCCCTTTGCAGCCTCACTCCAAACGGGGCTCTCCGCTTCATCCATCCCCTGACTCCATACTAGCACCAACAGGCTGCTAAAGCGTTTCGCAGAAAACACCAAGGAACCTGTTTCTCACTCCAACCACAAAGCGTGCGCAGCACGAGTCTTGGCAGAGCAGAACACTTCCCTTGGCATGCCCTTTGCAGCCTCACTCCAAACGGGGCTCTCCGCTTCATCCATCCCCTGACTCCATACTAGCACCAACGGGCTGCTAAAGCGTTTCGCAGAAAACACCAAAGAACCTGTTTCTCACTCCAAACACAAAGCGTGCGCAGCACGAGTCTTGGCACAGCAGAAAACTTCCCTTGGCATGCCCTTTGCAGCCTCACTCCAAACGGGGCTCTCCGCTTCATCCATCCCCTGACTCCATACTAGCACCAACGGGCTCCTAAAGCGTTTCGCAGAAAGCACCAAAGAACCTGTTTCTCACTCCAACCACAAAGCGTGCGCAGCACGAGTCTTGGCACAGCAGAACACTTCCCTTGGCATGCCCTTTGCAGCCTCACTCCAAACGGGGCTCTCCGCTTCATCCATCCCCTGACTCCATACTAGCACCAACGGGCTGCTAAAGCGTTTCGCAGAAAACACCAAAGAACCTGTTTCTCACTCCAAACACAAAGCGTGCGCAGCACGAGTCTTGGCACAGCAGAACACTTCCCTTGGCATGCCCTTTGCAGCCTCACTCCAAACGGGGCTCTCCGCTTCATCCATCCCCTGACTCCATACTAGCACCAACAGGCTCCTAAAGTGTTTCGCAGAAAACACCAAAGAACCTGTTTCTCACTCCAACCACAAAGCGTGCGCAGCACGAGTCTTGGCACAGCAGAACACTTCTCTTGGCATACCCTTTGCAGCCTCACTCCAAACGGGGCTCTCCGCTTCATCCATCCCCTGACTCCATACTAGCACCAACGCGCTGCTAAAGCGTTTCGCAGAAAACACCAAGGAACCTGTTTCTCACTCCAACCACAAAGCGTGCGCAGCACGAGTCTTGGCACAGCAGAACACTTCCCTTGGCATGCCCTTTGCAGCCTCACTCCAAACGGGGCTCTCCGCTTCATCCATCCCCTGACTCCATACTAGCACCAACGGGCTGCTAAAGCGTTTCGCAGAAAACACCAAGGAACCTGTTTCTCACTCCAACCACAAAGCGTGCGCAGCACGAGTCTTGGCACAGCAGAACACTTCCCCTGGCATGCCCTTTGCAGCCTCACTCCAAACGGGGCTCTCCGCTTCATCCATCCCCTGACTCCATACTAGCACCAAGAGGCTGCTAAAGCGTTTCGCAGAAAACACCAAGGAACCTGTTTCTCACTCCAACCACAAAGCGTGCGCAGCACGAGTCTTGGCACAGCAGAACACTTTCCTTGGCATGCCCTTTGCAGCCTCACTCCAAACGGGGCTCTCCGCTTCATCCATCCCCTAATTCCATACTAGCACCAACGGGCTGCTAAAGCGTTTCGCAGAAAACACCAAAGAACCTGTTTCTCACTCCAACCACAAAGCGTGCGCAGCACGAGTCTTGGCACAGCAGAACACTTCCCTTGGCATGCCCTTTGCAGTCTCACTCCAAACGGGGCTTTCCGCTTCATCCATCCCCTAATTCCATACTAGCACCAACGGCCTGCTAAAGCGTTTCGCAGAAAACACCAAAGAACCTGTTTCTCACTCCAACCACAAAGCGTGCGCAGCACGAGTCTTGGCACAGCAGAACACTTCCCTTGGCATGCCCTTTGCAGCCTCACTCCAAACGGGGCTCTCCGCTTCATCCATCCCCTGACTCCATACTAGCACCAACAGGCTGCTAAAGCGTTTCGCAGAAAACACCAAGGAACCTGCTTCTCACTCCAACCACAAAGCGTGCGCAGCACGAGTCTTGGCACAGCAGAACACTTCCCTTGGCATGCGCTTTGCAGCCTCACTCCAAACGGGGCTCTCCGCTTCATCCATCCCCTGACTCCATACTAGCACCAACGGCCTGCTAAAGCGTTTCGCAGAAAACACCAAGGAACCTGTTTCTCACTCCAACCACAAAGCGTGCGCAGCACGAGTCTTGGCACAGCAGAACACTTCCCTTGGCATGCCCTTTGCAGCCTCACTCCAAACGGGGCTCTACGCTTCATCCATCCCCTAACTCCATACTAGCACCAAGAGGCTGCTAAAGCGTTTCGCTGAAAACACCAAAGAACCTGTTTCTCACTCCAACCACAAAGCGTGCACAGCACGAGTCTTGGCACAGCAGAACACTTCCCCTGGAATGCCCTTTGCAGCCTCACTCCAAAGGGGGCTCTCCGCTTCATCCATCCCCTGACTCCATACTAGCACCAAGAGGCTGCTAAAGCGTTTCGCAGAAAACACCAAGGAACCTGTTTCTCACTCCAACCACAAAGCGTGCGCAGCACGAGTCTTGGCACAGCAGAACACTTCCCTTGGCATGCCCTTTGCAGCCTCACTCCAAACGGGGCTCTCCGCTTCATCCATCCCCTGACTCCATACTAGCACCAACGGGCTGCTAAAGCGTTTCGCAGAAAACACCAATAAACCTGTTTCTCACTCCAACCACAAAGCGTGCGCAGCACGAGTCTTGGCACAGCAGAACACTTCCGTTGGCATGCCCTTTGCAGCCTCACTCCAAACGGGGCTCTCGGCTTCATCCATCCCCTAATTCCATACTAGCACCAACGGGCTGCTAAAGCGTTTCGCAGAAAACACCAAAGAACCTGTTTCTCACTCCAACCACAAAGCGTGCGCAGCACGAGTCTTGGCACAGCAGAACACTTCCCTTGGCATGCGCTTTGCAGCCTCACTCCAAACGGGGCTTTCCGCTTCCTCCATCCCCTAATTCCATACTAGCACCAACGGCCTGCTAAAGCGTTTCGCAGAAAGCACCAAAGAACCTGTTTCTCACTCCAACCACAAAGCGTGCGCAGCACGAGTCTTGGCACAGCAGAACACTTCCCTTGGCATGCGCTTTGTAGCCTCACTCCAAACGGGGCTCTCCGCTTCATCCATCCCCTGACTCCATACTAGCACCAACAGGCTGCTAAAGCGTTTCGCAGAAAACACCAAGGAACCTGTTTCTCACTCCAACCACAAAGCGTGCGCAGCACGAGTCTTGGCACAGCAGAACACTTCCCTTGGCATGCCCTTTGCAGCCTCACTCCAAACGGGGCTCTCCGCTTCATCCATCCCCTGACTCCATACTAGCACCAACAGGCTGCTAAAGCGTTTCGCAGAAAACACCAAGGAACCTGCTTCTCACTCCAACCACAAAGCGTGCGCAGCACGAGTCTTGGCATAGCAGAACACTTCCCTTGGCATGCGCTTTGCAGCCTCACTCCAAACGGGGCTCTCCGCTTCATCCATCCCCTGACTCCATACTAGCACCAACGGGCTGCTAAAGCGTTTCGCAGAAAGCACCAAGGAACCTGTTTCTCACTCCAACCACAAAGCGTGCGCAGCACGAGTCTTGGCACAGCAGAACACTTTCCTTGGCATGCCCTTTGCAGCCTGACTCCAAACGGGGCTCTCCGCTTCATCCATCCCCTAATTCCATACTAGCACCAACGGGCTGCTAAAGCGTTTCGCAGAAAACACCAAAGAACCTGTTTCTCACTCCAACCTCAAAGCGTGCGCAGCACGAGTCTTGGCACAGCAGAACACTTCCCTTGGCATGCCCTTTGCAGCCTCACTCCAAACGGGGCTTTCCGCTTCATTCATCCCCTGACTCCATACTAGCACCAACAGGCTGCTAAAGCGTTTCGCAGAAAACACCAAGGAACCTGTTTCTCACTCCAACCACAAAGCGTGCGCAGCACGAGTCTTGGCACAGCACAACACTTCCCTTGGCATGCCCTTTGCAGCCTCACTCCAAACGGGGCTCTCCGCTTCATCCATCCCCTGACTCCATACTAGCACCAAGAGGCTGCTAAAGCGTTTCGCAGAAAACACCAAGGAACCTGTTTCTCACTCCAACCACAAAGCGTGCGCAGCACGAGTCTTGGCACAGCAGAACACTTCCCTTGGCATGCCCTTTGCAGCCTCACTCCAAACGGGGCTCTCCGCTTCATCCATCCCCTAACTCCATACTAGCACCAACAGGCTGCTAAAGCGTTTCGCAGAAAACACCAAGGAACCTGCTTCTCACTCCAACCACAAAGCGTGCGCAGCACGAGTCTTGGCACAGCAGAACACTTCCCTTGGCATGCCCTTTGCAGCCTCACTCCAAACGGGGCTCTCCGCTTCATCCATCCCCTAACTCCATACTAGCACCAACAGGCTCCTAAAGCGTTTCGCAGAAAACACCAAGGAACCTGTTTCTCACTCCAACCACAAAGCGTGCGCAGCACGAGTCTTGGCACAGCAGAACACTTCCCTTGGCATGCCCTTTGCAGCCTCACTCCAAACGGGGCTCTCCGCTTCATCCATCCCCTAATTCCATACTAGCACCAACGGGCTGCTAAAGCGTTTCGCAAAAAACACCAAGGAACCTGTTTCTCACTCCAACCACAAAGCGTGCGCAGCACGAGTCTTGGCACAGCAGAACACTTCCCTTGGCATGCCCTTTGCAGCCTCACTCCAAACGGGGCTCTCCGCTTCATCCATCCCCTGACTCCATACTAGCACCAACAGGCTGCTAAAGCGTTTCGCAGAAAACACCAAAGAACCTGTTTCTCACTCCAACCACAAAGCGTGCGCAGCACGATTCTTGGCACAGCAGAACACTTCCCTTGGCATGCCCTTTGCAGCCTCACTCCAAACGGGGCTCTCCTCTTCATCCATTCCCTAATTCCATACTAGCACCAACGCGCTGCTAAAGCGTTTCGCAGAAAACACCAAAGAACCTGTTTCTCACTCCAACCACAAAGCGTGCGCAGCACGAGTCTTGGCACAGCAGAACACTTCCCTTGGCATGCCCTTTGCAGCCTCACTCCAAACGGGGCTCTCCGCTTCATCCATCCCCTGACTCCATACTAGCACCAACGGACTCCTAAAGCGTTTCGCAGAAAGCACCAAAGAACCTGTTTCTCACTCCAACCACAAAGCGTGCGCAGCACGAGTCTTGGCACAGCAGAACACTTCCCTTGGCATGCCCTTTGTAGCCTCACTCCAAACGGGGCTCTCCGCTTCATCCATCCCCTGACTCCATACTAGCACCAACAGGCTCCTAAAGCGTTTCGCAGAAAGCACCAAAGAACCTGTTTCTCACTCCAACCACAAAGCGTGCGCAGCACGAGTCTTGGCACAGCAGAACACTTCCCTTGGCATACCCTTTGCAGCCTCACTCCAAACGGGGCTCTCCGCTTCATCCATCCCCTGACTCCATACTAGCACCAACGGCCTGCTAAAGCGTTTCGCAGAAAACACCAAAGAACCTGTTTCTCACTCCAACCACAAAGCGTGCGCAGCACGAGTCTTGGCACAGCAGAACACTTCTCTTGGCATACCCTTTGCAGCCTCACTCCAAACGGGGCTCTCCGCTTCATCCATCCCCTAATTCCATACTAGCACCAACACGCTGCTAAAGCGTTTCGCAGAAAACACCAAAGAACCTGTTTCTCACTCCAACCACAAAGCGTACGCAGCACGAGTCTTGGCACAGCAGAACACTTCCCTTGGCATGCCCTTTGCAGCCTCACTCCAAACGGGGCTCTCCGCTTCATCCATCCCCTGACTCCATACTAGCACCAACAGGCTGCTAAAGCGTTTCGCAGAAAACACCAAGGAACCTGTTTCTCACTCCAACCACAAAGCGTGCGCAGCACGAGTCTTGGCACAGCAGAACACTTCCCTTGGCATGCCCTTTGCAGCCTCACTCCAAACGGGGCTCTCCGCTTCATCCATCCCCTGACTCCATAGTAGCACCAACAGGCTGCTAAAGCGTTTCGCAGAAAACACAAAGGAACCTGCTTCTCACTCCAACCACAAAGCGTGCGCAGCACGAGTCTTGGCATAGCAGAACACTTCCCTTGGCATGCGCTTTGCAGCCTCACTCCAAACGGGGCTCTCCGCTTCATCCATCCCCTGACTCCATACTAGCACCAACAGGCTGCTAAAGCGTTTCGCAGAAAACACCAAGGAACCTGTTTCTCACTCCAACCACAAAGCGTGCGCAGCACGAGTCTTGGCACAGCAGAACACTTCCCTTGGCATGCCCTTTGCAGCCTCACTCCAAACGGGGCTCTCCGCTTCATCCATCCCCTAACTCCATACTATCACCAACAGGCTCGTAAAGCGTTTCGCAGAAAGCACCAAAGAACCTGTTTCTCACTCCAACCACAAAGCGTGCGCAGCACGAATCTTGGCACAGCAGAACACTTCCCTTGGCATGCCCTTTGTAGCCTCACTCCAAACGGGGCTCTCCGCTTCATCCATCCCCTGACTCCATACTAGCACCAACAGGCTCCTAAAGCGTTTCGCAGAAAGCACCAAAGAACCTGTTTCTCTCTCCAACCACAAAGCGTGCGCAGCACGAGTCTTGGCACAGCAGAACACTTCCCTTGGCATACCCTTTGCAGCCTCACTCCAAACGGGGCTCTCCGCTTCATCCATCCCCTGACTCCATACTAGCACCAACGGCCTGCTAAAGCGTTTCGCAGAAAGCACCAAAGAACCTGTTTCTCACTCCAACCACAAAGCGTGCGCAGCACGAGTCTTGGCACAGCAGAACACTTCCCTTGGCATGCCCTTTGCAGCCTCACTCCAAACGGGGCTCTCCGCGTCATCCATCCCCTAATTCCATACTGGCACCCACAGGCTGCTAAAGCGTTTCGCAGAAAACACCAAAGAACCTGTTTCTCACTCCAACCACAAAGCGTGCGCAGCACGAGTCTTGGCATAGCAGAACACTTCCCTTGGCACGCCCTTTGCAGCCTCACTCCAAACGGGGCTCTCCGCTTCATCCATCCCCTAACTCCATACTAGCACCAACAGGCTCCTAAAGCGTTTCGCAGAAAACACCAAAGAACCTGTTTCTCACTCCAACCACAAAGCGTGCGCAGCACGAGTCTTGGCACAGCAGAACACTTCTCTTGGCATACCCTTTGCAGCCTCACTCCAAACGGGGCTCTCCGCTTCATCCATCCCCTAATTCCATACTAGCACCAAGAGGCTGCTAAAGCGTTTCGCAGAAAACACCAAAGAACCTGTTTCTCACTCCAACCACAAAGCGTACGCAGCACGAGTCTTGGCACAGCAGAACACTTCCCTTGGCATACCCTTTGCAGCCTCACTCCAAACGGGGCTCTCCGCTTCATCCATCCCCTAATTCCATACTGGCACCAACGGGCTGCTAAAGCGTTTCGCAGAAAACACCAAAGAACCTGTTTCTCACTCCAACCACAAAGCGTGCGCAGCACGAGTCTTGGCACAGCAGAACACTTCCCTTGGCATGCCCTTTGCAGCCTCACTCCAAACGGGGCTCTCCGCTTCATCCATCCCCTAACTCCATACTAGCACCAACAGGCTCCTAAAGCGTTTCGCAGAAAACACCAAGGAACCTGTTTCTCACTCCAACCACAAAGCGTGCGCAGCACGAGTCTTGGCACAGCAGAACACTTCCCTTGGCATGCCCTTTGCAGCCTCACTCCAAACGGGGCTCTCCGCTTCATCCATCCCCTAATTCCATACTAGCACCAACGGGCTGCTAAAGCGTTTCGCAAAAAACACCAAGGAACCTGTTTCTCACTCCAACCACAAAGCGTGCGCAGCACGAGTCTTGGCACAGCAGAACACTTCCCTTGGCATGCCCTTTGCAGCCTCACTCCAAACGGGGCTCTCCGCTTCATCCATCCCCTGACTCCATACTAGCACCAACAGGCTGCTAAAGCGTTTCGCAGAAAACACCAAAGAACCTGTTTCTCACTCCAACCACAAAGCGTGCGCAGCACGATTCTTGGCACAGCAGAACACTTCCCTTGGCATGCCCTTTGCAGCCTCACTCCAAACGGGGCTCTCCTCTTCATCCATTCCCTAATTCCATACTAGCACCAACGCGCTGCTAAAGCGTTTCGCAGAAAACACCAAAGAACCTGTTTCTCACTCCAACCACAAAGCGTGCGCAGCACGAGTCTTGGCACAGCAGAACACTTCCCTTGGCATGCCCTTTGCAGCCTCACTCCAAACGGGGCTCTCCGCTTCATCCATCCCCTGACTCCATACTAGCACCAACGGACTCCTAAAGCGTTTCGCAGAAAGCACCAAAGAACCTGTTTCTCACTCCAACCACAAAGCGTGCGCAGCACGAGTCTTGGCACAGCAGAACACTTCCCTTGGCATGCCCTTTGTAGCCTCACTCCAAACGGGGCTCTCCGCTTCATCCATCCCCTGACTCCATACTAGCACCAACAGGCTCCTAAAGCGTTTCGCAGAAAGCACCAAAGAACCTGTTTCTCACTCCAACCACAAAGCGTGCGCAGCACGAGTCTTGGCACAGCAGAACACTTCCCTTGGCATACCCTTTGCAGCCTCACTCCAAACGGGGCTCTCCGCTTCATCCATCCCCTGACTCCATACTAGCACCAACGGCCTGCTAAAGCGTTTCGCAGAAAACACCAAAGAACCTGTTTCTCACTCCAACCACAAAGCGTGCGCAGCACGAGTCTTGGCACAGCAGAACACTTCTCTTGGCATACCCTTTGCAGCCTCACTCCAAACGGGGCTCTCCGCTTCATCCATCCCCTAATTCCATACTAGCACCAACACGCTGCTAAAGCGTTTCGCAGAAAACACCAAAGAACCTGTTTCTCACTCCAACCACAAAGCGTACGCAGCACGAGTCTTGGCACAGCAGAACACTTCCCTTGGCATGCCCTTTGCAGCCTCACTCCAAACGGGGCTCTCCGCTTCATCCATCCCCTGACTCCATACTAGCACCAACAGGCTGCTAAAGCGTTTCGCAGAAAACACCAAGGAACCTGTTTCTCACTCCAACCACAAAGCGTGCGCAGCACGAGTCTTGGCACAGCAGAACACTTCCCTTGGCATGCCCTTTGCAGCCTCACTCCAAACGGGGCTCTCCGCTTCATCCATCCCCTGACTCCATAGTAGCACCAACAGGCTGCTAAAGCGTTTCGCAGAAAACACAAAGGAACCTGCTTCTCACTCCAACCACAAAGCGTGCGCAGCACGAGTCTTGGCATAGCAGAACACTTCCCTTGGCATGCGCTTTGCAGCCTCACTCCAAACGGGGCTCTCCGCTTCATCCATCCCCTGACTCCATACTAGCACCAACAGGCTGCTAAAGCGTTTCGCAGAAAACACCAAGGAACCTGTTTCTCACTCCAACCACAAAGCGTGCGCAGCACGAGTCTTGGCACAGCAGAACACTTCCCTTGGCATGCCCTTTGCAGCCTCACTCCAAACGGGGCTCTCCGCTTCATCCATCCCCTAACTCCATACTATCACCAACAGGCTCGTAAAGCGTTTCGCAGAAAGCACCAAAGAACCTGTTTCTCACTCCAACCACAAAGCGTGCGCAGCACGAGTCTTGGCACAGCAGAACACTTCCCTTGGCATGCCCTTTGTAGCCTCACTCCAAACGGGGCTCTCCGCTTCATCCATCCCCTGACTCCATACTAGCACCAACAGGCTCCTAAAGCGTTTCGCAGAAAGCACCAAAGAACCTGTTTCTCTCTCCAACCACAAAGCGTGCGCAGCACGAGTCTTGGCACAGCAGAACACTTCCCTTGGCATACCCTTTGCAGCCTCACTCCAAACGGGGCTCTCCGCTTCATCCATCCCCTGACTCCATACTAGCACCAACGGCCTGCTAAAGCGTTTCGCAGAAAGCACCAAAGAACCTGTTTCTCACTCCAACCACAAAGCGTGCGCAGCACGAGTCTTGGCACAGCAGAACACTTCCCTTGGCATGCCCTTTGCAGCCTCACTCCAAACGGGGCTCTCCGCGTCATCCATCCCCTAATTCCATACTGGCACCCACAGGCTGCTAAAGCGTTTCGCAGAAAACACCAAAGAACCTGTTTCTCACTCCAACCACAAAGCGTGCGCAGCACGAGTCTTGGCATAGCAGAACACTTCCCTTGGCACGCCCTTTGCAGCCTCACTCCAAACGGGGCTCTCCGCTTCATCCATCCCCTAACTCCATACTAGCACCAACAGGCTCCTAAAGCGTTTCGCAGAAAACACCAAAGAACCTGTTTCTCACTCCAACCACAAAGCGTGCGCAGCACGAGTCTTGGCACAGCAGAACACTTCTCTTGGCATACCCTTTGCAGCCTCACTCCAAACGGGGCTCTCCGCTTCATCCATCCCCTAATTCCATACTAGCACCAAGAGGCTGCTAAAGCGTTTCGCAGAAAACACCAAAGAACCTGTTTCTCACTCCAACCACAAAGCGTACGCAGCACGAGTCTTGGCACAGCAGAACACTTCCCTTGGCATGCCCTTTGCAGCCTCACTCCAAACGGGGCTCTCCGCTTCATCCATCCCCTGACTCCATACTAGCTCCCACAGGCTGCTAAAGCGTTTCGCAGAAAACACCAAGGAACCTGTTTCTCACTCCAACCACAAAGCGTGCGCAGCACGAGTCTTGGCACAGCAGAACACTTCCCTTGGCATGCCCTTTGCAGCCTCACTCCAAACGGGGCTCTCCGCTTCATCCATCCCCTGACTCCATAGTAGCACCAACAGGCTGCTAAAGCGTTTCGCAGAAAACACAAAGGAACCTGCTTCTCACTCCAACCACAAAGCGTGCGCAGCACGAGTCTTGGCACAGCAGAACACTTCCCTTGGCATACCCTTTGCAGCCTCACTCCAAACGGGGCTCTCCGCTTCATCCATCCCCTGACTCCATACTAGCACCAACGGACTCCTAAAGCGTTTCGCAGAAAGCACCAAAGAACCTGTTTCTCACTCCAACCACAAAGCGTGCGCAGCACGAGTCTTGGCACAGCAGAACACTTCCCTTGGCATGCCCTTTGCAGCCTCACTCCAAACGGGGCTCTCCGCGTCATCCATCCCCTAATTCCATACTGGCACCCACAGGCTGCTAAAGCGTTTCGCAGAAAACACCAAGGAACCTGTTTCTCACTCCAACCACAAAGCGTGCGCAGCACGAGTCTTGGCATAGCAGAACACTTCCCTTGGCATGCCCTTTGCAGCCTCACTCCAAACGGGGCTCTCCGCTTCATCCATCCCCTAACTCCATACTAGCACCAACAGGCTCCTAAAGCGTTTCGCAGAAAACACCAAAGAACCTGTTTCTCACTCCAACCACAAAGCGTGCGCAGCACGAGTCTTGGCACAGCAGAACACTTCTCTTGGCATACCCTTTGCAGCCTCACTCCAAACGGGGCTCTCCGCTTCATCCATCCCCTAATTCCATACTAGCACCAACACGCTGCTAAAGCGTTTCGCAGAAAACACCAAAGAACCTGTTTCTCACTCCAACCACAAAGCGTACGCAGCACGAGTCTTGGCACAGCAGAACACTTCCCTTGGCATGCCCTTTGCAGCCTCACTCCAAACGGGGCTCTCCGCTTCATCCATCCCCTGACTCCATACTAGCACCAACGGGCTGCTAAAGCGTTTCGCAGAAAACACCAAGGAACCTGTTTCTCACTCCAACTACAAAGCGTGCGCAGCACGAGTCTTGGCACAGCAGAACACTTCCCCTGGCATGCCCTTTGCAGCCTCACTCCAAACGGGGCTCTCCACTTCATCCATCCCCTGACTCCACACTAGCACCAAGAGGCTGCTAAAGCGTTTCACAGAAAACACCAAGGAACCTGTTTCTCACTCAAACCACAAAGCGTGCGCAGCACGAGTCTTGGCACAGCAGAACACTTTACTTGGCATGCCCTTTGCAGCCTCACTCCAAACGGGGCTCTCCGCTTCATCCATCCCCTAATTCCATACTAGCACCAACGGGCTGCTAAAGCGTTTCGCAGAAAACACCAAAGAACCTGTTTCTCACTCCAACCACAAAGCGTGCGCAGCACGAGTCTTGGCACAGCAGAACACTTCCCTTGGCATGCCCTTTGCAGCCTCACTCCAAACGGGGCTTTCCGCTTCATCCATCCCCTAATTCCATACTAGCACCAACGGGCTGCTAAAGCGTTTCGCAGAAAACACCAAAGAACCTGTTTCTCACTCCAACCACAAAGCGTGCGCAGCACGAGTCTTGGCACAGCAGAACACTTCCCTTGGCATGCCCTTTGCAGCCTCACTCCAAACGGGGCTCTCCGCTTCATCCATCCCCTGACTAAATACTAACACCAACAGGCTGCTAAAGCGTTTCGCAGAAAACACAAAGGAACCTGCTTCTCACTCCAACCACAAAGCGTGCGCAGCACGAGTCTTGGCACAGCAGAACACTTCCCTTGGCATGCGCTTTGCAGCCTCACTCCAAACGGGGCTCTCCGCTTCATCCATCCCCTGACTCCATACTAGCACCAACGGCCTGCTAAAGCGTTTCGCAGAAAACACCAAGGAACCTGTTTCTCACTCCAACCACAAAGCGTGCGCAGCACGAGTCTTGGCACAGCAGAACACTTCCCTTGGCATGCCCTTTGCAGCCTCACTCCAAACGGGGCTCTCCGCTTCATCCATCCCCTAACTCCATACTAGCACCAACAGGCTCCTAAAGCGTTTCGCAGAAAACACCAAGGAACCTGTTTCTCACTCCAACCACAAAGCGTGCGCAGCACGAGTCTTGGCACAGCAGAACACTTCCCTTGGCATACCCTTTGCAGCCTCACTCCAAACGGGGCTCTCCGCTTCATCCATTCCCTGACTCCATACTAGCACCAACGGCCTGCTAAAGCGTTTCGCAGAAAACACCAAAGAACCTGTTTCTCACTCCAACCACAAAGCGTGCGCAGCACGAGTCTTGGCACAGCAGAACACTTCCCTTGGCATGCCCTTTGCAGCCTCACTCCAAACGGGGCTCTCCGCTTCATCCATCCCCTAACTCCATACTAGCACCAACAGGCTCCTAAAGCGTTTCGCAGAAAACACCAAAGAACCTGTTTCTCACTCCAACCACAAAGCGTGCGCAGCACGAGTCTTGGCACAGCAGAACACTTCTCTTGGCATACCCTTTGCAGCCTCACTCCAAACGGGGCTCTCCGCTTCATCCATCCCCTAATTCCATACTAGCACCAACGCGCTGCTAAAGCGTTTCGCAGAAAACACCAAAGAACCTGTTTCTCACTCCAACCACAAAGCGTACGCAGCACGAGTCTTGGCACAGCAGAACACTTCCCTTGGCATGCCCTTTGCAGCCTCACTCCAAACGGGGCTCTCCGCTTCATCCATCCCCTGACTCCATACTAGCACCCACAGGCTGCTAAAGCGTTTCGCAGAAAACACCAAGGAACCTGTTTCTCACTCCAACCACAAAGCGTGCGCAGCACGAGTCTTGGCACAGCAGAACACTTCCCTTGGCATGCCCTTTGCAGCCTCACTCCAAACGGGGCTCTCCGCTTCATCCATCCCCTGACTCCATAGTAGCACCAACAGGCTGCTAAAGCGTTTCGCAGAAAACACAAAGGAACCTGCTTCTCACTCCAACCACAAAGCGTGCGCAGCACGAGTCTTGGCACAGCAGAACACTTCCCTTGGCATACCCTTTGCAGCCTCACTCCAAACGGGGCTCTCCGCTTCATCCATCCCCTGACTCCATACTAGCACCAACGGACTCCTAAAGCGTTTCGCAGAAAGCACCAAAGAACCTGTTTCTCACTCCAACCACAAAGCGTGCGCAGCACGAGTCTTGGCACAGCAGAACACTTCCCTTGGCATGCCCTTTGCAGCCTCACTCCAAACGGGGCTCTCCGCGTCATCCATCCCCTAATTCCATACTGGCACCCACAGGCTGCTAAAGCGTTTCGCAGAAAACACCAAGGAACCTGTTTCTCACTCCAACCACAAAGCGTGCGCAGCACGAGTCTTGGCATAGCAGAACACTTCCCTTGGCATGCCCTTTGCAGCCTCACTCCAAACGGGGCTCTCCGCTTCATCCATCCCCTAACTCCATACTAGCACCAACAGGCTCCTAAAGCGTTTCGCAGAAAACACCAAAGAACCTGTTTCTCACTCCAACCACAAAGCGTGCGCAGCACGAGTCTTGGCACAGCAGAACACTTCCCTCGGCATACCCTTTGCAGCCTCACTCCAAACGGGGCTCTCCGCTTCATCCATCCCCTAATTCCATACTAGCACCAACACGCTGCTAAAGCGTTTCGCAGAAAACACCAAAGAACCTGTTTCTCACTCCAACCACAAAGCGTACGCAGCACGAGTCTTGGCACAGCAGAACACTTCCCTTGGCATGCCCTTTGCAGCCTCACTCCAAACGGGGCTCTCCGCTTCATCCATCCCCTGACTCCATACTAGCACCAACGCGCTGCTAAAGCGTTTCGCAGAAAACACCAAGGAACCTGTTTCTCACTCCAACCACAAAGCGTGCGCAGCACGAGTCTTGGCACAGCAGAACACTTCCCTTGGCATACCCTTTGCAGCCTCACTCCAAACGGGGCTCTCCGCTTCATCCATCCCCTGACTCCATACTAGCACCAACGGCCTGCTAAAGCGTTTCGCAGAAAACACCAAAGAACCTGTTTCTCACTCCAACCACAAAGCGTGCGCAGCACGAGTCTTGGCACAGCAGAACACTTCCCTTGGCATGCCCTTTGCAGCCTCACTCCAAACGGGGCTCTCCGCTTCATCCATCCCCTGACTCCATACTAGCACCAACGCGCTGCTAAAGCGTTTCGCAGAAAACACCAAAGAACCTGTTTCTCACTCCAACCACAAAGCGTGTGCAGCACGAGTCTTGGCACAGCAGAACACTTCCCTTGGCATGCCCTTTGCAGCCTCACTCCAAACGGGGCTCTCCGCTTCATCCATCCCCTGACTCCATACTAGCACCAAGAGGCTGCTAAAGCGTTTCGCAGAAAACACCAAGGAACCTGTTTCTCACTCCAACCACAAAGCGTGCGCAGCACGAGTCTTGGCACAGCAGAACACTTCCCTTGGCATGCCCTTTGCAGCCTCACTCCAAACGGGGCTCTCCGCTTTCTCCATCCCCTAATTCCATACTAGCACCAACGGGCTGCTAAAGCGTTTCGCAGAAAACACCAAAGAACCTGTTTCTCACTCCAACCACAAAGCGTGCGCAGCACGAGTCTTGGCACAGCAGAACACTTCCCTTGGCATGCCCTTTGCAGCCTCACTCCAAACGGGGCTCTCCGCTTCATCCATCCCCTGACTCCATACTAGCACCAACGGGCTGCTAAAGCGTTTCGCAGAAAACACCAAGGAACCTGTTTCTCACTCCAACTACAAAGCGTGCGCAGCACGAGTCTTGGCACAGCAGAACACTTCCCCTGGCATGCCCTTTGCAGCCTCACTCCAAACGGGGCTCTCCACTTCATCCATCCCCTAACTCCATACTAGCACCAAGAGGCTGCTAAAGCGTTTCACAGAAAACACCAAGGAACCTGTTTCTCACTCAAACCACAAAGCGTGCGCAGCACGAGTCTTGGCACAGCAGAACACTTTCCTTGGCATGCCCTTTGCAGCCTCACTCCAAACGGGGCTCTCCGCTTCATCCATCCCCTAATTCCATACTAGCACCAACGGGCTGCTAAAGCGTTTCGCAGAAAACACCAAAGAACCTGTTTCTCACTCCAACCACAAAGCGTGCGCAGCACGAGTCTTGGCACAGCAGAACACTTCCCTTGGCATGCCCTTTGCAGCCTCACTCCAAACGGGGCTTTCCGCTTCATCCATCCCCTAATTCCATACTAGCACCAACGGGCTGCTAAAGCGTTTCGCAGAAAACACCAAAGAACCTGTTTCTCACTCCAACCACAAAGCGTGCGCAGCACGAGTCTTGGCACAGCAGAACACTTCCCTTGGCATGCCCTTTGCAGCCTCACTCCAAACGGGGCTCTCCGCTTCATCCATCCCCTGACTAAATACTAACACCAACAGACTGCTAAAGCGTTTCGCAGAAAACACAAAGGAACCTGCTTCTCACTCCAACCACAAAGCGTGCGCAGCACGAGTCTTGGCACAGCACAACACTTCCCTTGGCATGCGCTTTGCAGCCTCACTCCAAACGGGGCTCTCCGCTTCATCCATCCCCTGACTCCATACTAGCACCAACGGCCTGCTAAAGCGTTTCGCAGAAAACACCAAGGAACCTGTTTCTCACTCCAACCACAAAGCGTGCGCAGCACGAGTCTTGGCACAGCAGAACACTTCCCTTGGCATGCCCTTTGCAGCCTCACTCCAAACGGGGCTCTCCGCTTCATCCATCCCCTGACTCCATACTAGCACCAACAGGCTCCTAAAGCGTTTCGCAGAAAACACCAAGGAACCTGTTTCTCACTCCAACCACAAAGCGTGCGCAGCACGAGTCTTGGCACAGCAGAACACTTCCCTTGGCATGCCCTTTGCAGCCTCACTCCAAACGGGGCTCTCCGCTTCATCCATCCCCTAATTCCATACTAGCACCAACGGGCTGCTAAAGCGTTTCGCAGAAAACACCAAGGAACCTGTTTCTCACTCCAACCACAAAGCGTGCGCAGCACGAGTCTTGGCACAGCAGAACACTTCCCTTGGCATGCCCTTTGCAGCCTCACTCCAAACGGGGCTCTCCGCTTCATCCATCCCCTGACTCCATACTAGCACCAACGCGCTGCTAAAGCGTTTCGCAGAAAACACCAAAGAACCTGTTTCTCACTCCAACCACAAAGCGTGCGCAGCACGATTCTTGGCACAGCAGAACACTTCCCTTGGCATGCCCTTTGCAGCCTCACTCCAAACGGGGCTCTCCTCTTCATCCATCCCCTAATTCCATACTAGCAACAACGCGCTGCTAAAGCGTTTCGCAGAAAACACCAAAGAACCTGTTTCTCACTCCAACCACAAAGCGTGCGCAGCACGAGTCTTGGCACAGCAGAACACTTCCCTTGGCATGCCCTTTGCAGCCTCACTCCAAACGGGGCTCTCCGCTTCATCCATCCCCTGACTCCATACTAGCACCAACGGACTCCTAAAGCGTTTCGCAGAAAGCACCAAAGAACCTGTTTCTCACTCCAACCACAAAGCGTGCGCAGCACGAGTCTTGGCACAGCAGAACACTTCCCTTGGCATGCCCTTTGTAGCCTCACTCCAAACGGGGCTCTCCGCTTCATCCATCCCCTGACTCCATACTAGCACCAACAGGCTCCTAAAGCGTTTCGCAGAAAGCACCAAAGAACCTGTTTCTCACTCCAACCACAAAGCGTGCGCAGCACGAGTCTTGGCACAGCAGAACACTTCCCTTGGCATACCCTTTGCAGCCTCACTCCAAACGGGGCTCTCCGCTTCATCCATTCCCTGACTCCATACTAGCACCAACGGCCTGCTAAAGCGTTTCGCAGAAAACACCAAAGAACCTGTTTCTCACTCCAACCACAAAGCGTGCGCAGCACGAGTCTTGGCACAGCAGAACACTTCCCTTGGCATGCCCTTTGCAGCCTCACTCCAAACGGGGCTCTCCGCGTCATCCATCCCCTAATTCCATACTGGCACCCACAGGCTGCTAAAGCGTTTCGCAGAAAACACCAAGGAACCTGTTTCTCACTCCAACCACAAAGCGTGCGCAGCACGAGTCTTGGCATAGCAGAACACTTCCCTTGGCATGCCCTTTGCAGCCTCACTCCAAACGGGGCTCTCCGCTTCATCCATCCCCTAACTCCATACTAGCACCAACAGGCTCCTAAAGCGTTTCGCAGAAAACACCAAGGAACCTGTTTCTCACTCCAACCACAAAGCGTACGCAGCACGAGTCTTGGCACAGCAGAACACTTCCCTTGGCATGCCCTTTGCAGCCTCACTCCAAACGGGGCTCTCCGCTTCATCCATCCCCTAACTCCATACTATCACCAACAGGCTCGTAAAGCGTTTCGCAGAAAGCACCAAAGAACCTGTTTCTCACTCCAACCACAAAGCGTGCGCAGCACGAGTCTTGGCACAGCAGAACACTTCCCTTGGCATGCCCTTTGTAGCCTCACTCCAAACGGGGCTCTCCGCTTCATCCATCCCCTGACTCCATACTAGCACCAACAGGCTCCTAAAGCGTTTCGCAGAAAGCACCAAAGAACCTGTTTCTCTCTCCAACCACAAAGCGTGCGCAGCACGAGTCTTGGCACAGCAGAACACTTCCCTTGGCATACCCTTTGCAGCCTCACTCCAAACGGGGCTCTCCGCTTCATCCATCCCCTGACTCCATACTAGCACCAACGGCCTGCTAAAGCGTTTCGCAGAAAGCACCAAAGAACCTGTTTCTCACTCCAACCACAAAGCGTGCGCAGCACGAGTCTTGGCACAGCAGAACACTTCCCTTGGCATGCCCTTTGCAGCCTCACTCCAAACGGGGCTCTCCGCGTCATCCATCCCCTAATTCCATACTGGCACCCACAGGCTGCTAAAGCGTTTCGCAGAAAACACCAAAGAACCTGTTTCTCACTCCAACCACAAAGCGTGCGCAGCACGAGTCTTGGCATAGCAGAACACTTCCCTTGGCACGCCCTTTGCAGCCTCACTCCAAACGGGGCTCTCCGCTTCATCCATCCCCTAACTCCATACTAGCACCAACAGGCTCCTAAAGCGTTTCGCAGAAAACACCAAAGAACCTGTTTCTCACTCCAACCACAAAGCGTGCGCAGCACGAGTCTTGGCACAGCAGAACACTTCTCTTGGCATACCCTTTGCAGCCTCACTCCAAACGGGGCTCTCCGCTTCATCCATCCCCTAATTCCATACTAGCACCAAGAGGCTGCTAAAGCGTTTCGCAGAAAACACCAAAGAACCTGTTTCTCACTCCAACCACAAAGCGTACGCAGCACGAGTCTTGGCACAGCAGAACACTTCCCTTGGCATGCCCTTTGCAGCCTCACTCCAAACGGGGCTCTCCGCTTCATCCATCCCCTGACTCCATACTAGCACCCACAGGCTGCTAAAGCGTTTCGCAGAAAACACCAAGGAACCTGTTTCTCACTCCAACCACAAAGCGTGCGCAGCACGAGTCTTGGCACAGCAGAACACTTCCCTTGGCATGCCCTTTGCAGCCTCACTCCAAACGGGGCTCTCCGCTTCATCCATCCCCTGACTCCATAGTAGCACCAACAGGCTGCTAAAGCGTTTCGCAGAAAACACAAAGGAACCTGCTTCTCACTCCAACCACAAAGCGTGCGCAGCACGAGTCTTGGCACAGCAGAACACTTCCCTTGGCATACCCTTTGCAGCCTCACTCCAAACGGGGCTCTCCGCTTCATCCATCCCCTGACTCCATACTAGCACCAACGGACTCTAAAGCGTTTCGCAGAAACACCAAAGGAACCTGTTTCTCACTCCAAGCACAAAGCGTGCGCAGCACGAGTCTTGGCACAGCAGAACACTTCCCTTGGCATGCCCTTTGCAGCCTCACTCCAAACGGGGCTCTCCGCGTCATCCATCCCCTAATTCCATACTGGCACCCACAGGCTGCTAAAGCGTTTCGCAGAAAACACCAAGGAACCTGTTTCTCACTCCAACCACAAAGCGTGCGCAGCACGAGTCTTGGCATAGCAGAACACTTCCCTTGGCATGCCCTTTGCAGCCTCACTCCAAACGGGGCTCTCCGCTTCATCC